>NW_024628182.1:0-2245 GCF_008729295.1 Plectropomus leopardus | reverse complement strand
TGTTTTGTTTTATTATTTCTTTTTTTTTTTTTTTTTTGCTTATAAATTTATTCCAATTTTTTTTTTTTTTTTCATTTCTGGGCCATGTCTTGTTAAGTTGCTCATGTCCTTCCCCTGATGATTTTGGAAGAAATCAAACCAATGTGCTCAGGTTTCAGAGGGTTAAAGTCCGTTCTTTGTGTAGCTCGTGAGCTAAAAGACTTTGTTGACAGCAGCTGAAAATTGTCTTTTTTTTCTGACCTCCGCTGGTTTGATTGAATTTCCTGTCTCTGCTTTTGGGTTTGATTCAGAGTTAAAGTCTTTTTTAAAGTGTTGCTTCCTGTTTGTTGGACAGATATTTTCTTTTGATCCTAATCTCTGACTTCATTTTTTAGGATGTTTCTGGGATTTTAGGATGCCTCCAGTAGTTTAGAATGTTTCTAGAATTTCAGAATATTTTTAGGATTTTAGGACATTTGTAGGATTTTAGGACATTTGTAGGATTTAGGACATCTGTAGGATTTCAGGACATTTGTAGGATTTTAGGATGTTTTTAGAGTTTTAGGATGTTTCTATGATTTTGGGATGCTTCCAGTCGCTCCAGATTGTAGGACGTTTATCAGATTTAAGGACATTCAAGGATTTCTTGAATAGGACGTTTGTTGGACAGGATTATAGGAAGTCTTTAGTGTTTTAGGACATTAGGACTAGGCTGTGGGGGACCTGTTTTGATGCTGTTTATGGACTCTGACACATTCTGGATGCTGAAAGTACAAAAACAATTCCCAGTGTCAATCACTATTTTTATTGTGAATTAAAATGTTTGGGGCCACTCGGCACCCTGTCGGGGGCCAGATTTGGCCTGCGGGCTGTAAGTTGAGTATCGCTTCAGGGTTTGTGAAATGTTGATAGTGTGATTGATAGAGAAAATAAACACAGATTTTTATGAGAACATGTTTGACGGTCTGAAAACAAACAGGTTGTAAAATCAGCTCTTTAAAGCTGCAGAGTTTGACTCTCAGAGAGGAATTCGTGACGACGCCATCAGTGATGGATGCCAAACGGCGGCGCTGAGTGATCGAGGTGTGTGTGCACACACTCACTTGCCCTTTGCTTTGCGATAAATAAGGTTTGTGTTTTTGCGGGGGAGCCCCCCCCTCCGCCCTTTGTTGTTGGTTTTATGAATAATGCAGCGACGGATGTGGAAATAATGCCTGCGGTTGTGAGCTCAATATTCTCTTTGATACCTTCGCCCCCTGCTCCTTTTTTTCTGGGGAGAAAAAGAGACACTTGTCATGTTGGATGAGAGGCGCGTCAGCGATAGTTGGCCAAACAAGAGGGATCTGGGATGAGAAGTGCAGAGGAAGAAAGGCAAAGAGAAGTTACAGATAAAGAGGGACGGAGGCGGAGTGACAGACGGAAAAAAAAACCTTATATCTCGACTTAGATACGGGAGGTGGAGAGGGGTGAGGCAGACGAGAGGCGAGTGAGACAGGCAGCTGAGGCGGAGAGAGAGCGGCTGAGTGACGGAGCGAGACAGAAAGAGGTTAAAGAAGAGAGACGCCGAAGAGGAGAATTGTGGGAAAGGCGGCAGAAGAATAGGAGTGGTAATGAGGAGAGTTTATCAGCTCTTTAGGTGCCGTCTGCTTATCAAACACCGCCAAACACTCAACCTATTAACTATTAATACACTCCTTCACTATCGCGCCTTTTCCCCTCCGTTTTTCCTTCATCTCTCTCTTCCTCTTTCTCTTTCCCTCTGGGTCTCTCACTCTCTTTCTCTTTATCAAACACCCCTAACACAGGCCAGATTAACTATTTAATGCACTTGTCATTATCTGCCAGGGCCCAAAGCAATTTCCCGCGCTCCCCATTCACAGACGCATTTTCTCACCCGAAGTCTGGTTCGACACACGGAGAGAAATTTTTCTCAGTCGACAAAGAAAGGGCCCCTTCTTCTTCTTCTTCTTCTCCTCTTTTCTCTCCCTCTAAGTCTGATATCTCCAGAGCTTATTAAACTGCAGAGCATGTGTTGTAAAAGATTAATCTGTTGGTTTCCCAGGCAAACTTAAATTAGTCCCGCTCGCCCTCCTCTAACAGGCATGGCTAATGCTGCCCGTCCGCCGAGAGAGGAAGAGGTTCATATCGGGACCGCGGCTCGGGGCCTAATCTAATGTCAAATGGATCCTCCTTCTCCTCATCTGTCTCCTCTCCTCATTTCCTCCACTTCTTCCACTTCCTCCTTCCTTCGATCTCTCCTTATTTG
>NW_024628181.1:0-1874 GCF_008729295.1 Plectropomus leopardus | reverse complement strand
AAATGACGTCAAAGAGACAAAAACTAACCACAAAGACACATAAAACAACCACAAGAAGAAATGAATTACTAAATGACCAAAAATGACTTAAATCTACCTCAAAGAGGCACAAAATTACATCAGTAAGACCAAAACAACCACAAAAATATATAAAACAATCAGGGTTTTTTTAGGGACAATACAGATGTTGATTATTAGTAATTTATGAGACAGATAAATATTTGGAACAGATATGCAAAATGCAAATCTTACCGTCAATATTTAGAATTTGGAATATAACAAACGCCAACAAAAACTTTGTTTGAACGCCTTTCAAAAACGCAACTTTTTTTTTTAATAAAGTCAAGTGAAATTTTTAATTAAAAAATGAATAAACTGAATATGCTCCCTTAAGTTTTACAAAAAAAAGTTCCTCCCATGCTGACACTGTCTTTGCACTTTTTTATTAATTTTATCTGTGATCATTAAAATCAAGTACCAACACAGATAATCAGCAAAATGCCAAATATTGGCCCAGATAATTAATCTGGCTGATAATCTGTCGACCAAACAAGAGACACAAAATTCCCACGAAGCGACACAAATGGACCAAAAAAGGCAAAAAAGTACCTCAAAGAGACACAACATTACCTCAAAAAGACCCAAAAGACTACAAAAAGAAACAAAACATCACAAAGTCTATGTGTCCTGCTCCTGAGGTGGTGGGGCCCTTTGCATATCAGTGCCCAGGGGCCCATTGTCTCACAATCCTCCCCTGCTGCAGAGAGATGGTTTGATCTGACTGTGACGGCACACACCTCTAACACTCCTTGGTTGCGTGTTTGAGGCTGATAAATAAACACGATAAACTGTTTTCTCCTGCAGGTGAACCTGGCCTTCGCCGAGGCCGCCATGTCAGCGTTCAACACGGTCATCAACTTCACCTACGCCGTTCACAACGAGTGGTACTTTGGGCCGGTTTACTGCCGCTTCCACAACTTCTTCCCCATCGCCGCTATTTTTGCCAGCATTTACAGCATGACGGCCATCGCTCTGGACAGGTGCGTCTCCACCAAAACACCGACATCGGGAAAAAAGTCACCCTAAACATTTGCAACGTGACGCTGACTCACCGCAGGACCGACGTCAAAATGAGAGTTTGTAGTCGACTCTTCAGGTGCAATATAGAGGAAAGTTATTTAATATAAAAGCTTTTTTCACACTATCTCAACCAGTCTGCAGGCGTGCTGACACGACGGTGACACCGAGTTGGAAATTCGTTTTTCTGACTTTGTTGTGTTTATGTTTTTTAACCCTTTAAGGCAGCAGTTTTCTTGTGCTGCATTTATACGCCTTTAAGGAGCATTTTAAGTGCTGAAACCTGAAAAATGGTTTGTTTCCTTTAAAAACGCAAGAAAAACATAAAGAGAAACGTTTATGATTCTCTTAATTATATATTAAAAATTATGTTACAAAAAAAAAGAAGAAAATAATATTTTTGGCACTTTTTAAGGTTATTTTCTGTTTTACTTTTTTTCATATTTTCTAGTAATTTTCTTGTAACATCTTATTAATATCTTGCTAATTATTAGGCCATTTCTGAGTAAGTTGCGCTCATGTTTTTTAAAGATAGAAAGCGAATTTGCTCAGGTTTTAAAAGGTTAGGGTCATAAAGTGGGAACAACATGAAGCTGCAAAGATTTGTTGCATGTTGATGCAAAGAGCGTTTAAACGAGGCTGATAGCTGTTTCCAATTTATTTATATTTTTTATATATTATTTTTGATCTTAATATTTTTACGTTATTTTTTACATTGCAGTTTGCTTGTTTGCAACAGTCTGATAGCTATTTCCAGTTCATTTATATTTTTCTATATTTTTTAATGTCTTATATTT
>NW_024628180.1:0-1413 GCF_008729295.1 Plectropomus leopardus | reverse complement strand
AGTGTGACTCAAACTGGACTTTTAACATACATGTAAATATGTTAGTCTGACTGAAATTGTACAAAGCCAATTTTTTTTGAAGTCGGACTAACACACCTAGATAATGCAGTTAGGGGTTGATACTCTTTCATGTACACACCTCAATCGAACCTTAACTGGCTTAGGTGTTCTGTGCTCCCCACACTGGGCTTTGGCACCTGGAAGTCAAACAGCATAAATTCGCAGAAAGCCAGCAAAAAAAAAAAAGAAGAAGAATGAAAAAAAAACGGAAGACAGACAAAGGTGAAGAGTAAAATGTAGAATACTTAAGATATATAGATTTCCGAAAAGTTATCCATGTTTTCACTGTTCGACATGCAACCTGTTTGCCACTTGCTAATTTGTTTGGTATGTGACGTAATGGGTCACCTGCACGAAGGTCCCATAGCAACTAGCTGAAAGGGGGCATACCTCCAACTACCATGGAGGAGTCAGATATACTCCGTCAATAAATCACTGCTCCCCCGTTGCTACAATACTGGGACAAGGACAGTAGTCCAATTAAATGGCCTAATCAAGGTATAGCTGTAGCTCCACTTAACTGTGCATGCAGACATACTGATTGTCAACAAATCTATTGGAAAGACCTGAACTAACAATTTGTTTCTACCCAGTCTGTGGTCCCCAGTCCACTGGTTCCCACAGAACAAATAAGTCTTTAAAACCAAGCGCAATAGTGTTGGGGACTATTTAGTTAGCAGTGGATTAATATACATTTGTTGCTCCAGTGAGAATTTTGGGGCGATAGGAAGTAGAAATTACTCATATCAAGCACAGTGCTTGTGTTCATGATAATAGAGGAACATAATATCCAGTGCGATTGGCTGATTAGACAATGGATCAGCTGCAGAGGGGAATAAGTTATATCAGGCTTTAGAAATGCTTAATGCTCTTAATATTTGAATCAGTTGTCAGGATGAATATGTCTCTAGAAGTGTTATTTGCAAAAATGTGGGACACTAAAATTCCCAGGACAACGAGAATTATGATAATTTCAGTTCTTTCATATTTATGTGGTATCAGGTGACAAAAATATAACTAATTAAAGTAAGACTGATCATACTGTAGACTTATTGTGTCATATGTGCTGTCATGTGCAATCTATCAGACTGCATCATATGTCAGTGTTGGATGTCACTGAGTGGACCGAATCACATTTCTTTTTTATTTGAAAAGCTAGATATCAGCGTATTTCTCAGTAAGAGGTGAGAAAATTTATATTTTGTATTCAGAGTTGGCTGCAGTGACATTCAGTCAATGGTATTGTAACCCTATCATGAGAAAAAAAAAGGTGGCATTGTACATTTCTGCAAATACAGATACTGTACATTCAGACATTATTGTTCAGCAATTTAGTAATGTGGTTAATGTGTA
>NW_024628179.1:0-5826 GCF_008729295.1 Plectropomus leopardus | reverse complement strand
GAAATCTGGAATTCCTATAAACAAGATGGGAACATGAGGTTCACGTAGGGGAGAAACTCCAGATGTCAGCATTCATTTGGTTTCACTGAGCAGTGAAGTTCACTGTGTGCTATTTAAGGTTTACATCTATCTAGCATCAATCTGTCAGACACGCCAGGTTGTTGAGATTTGCAAAGTCGAGATCAAAGTCTCTTTTTTTTAGACATACAGTAATAACATTAAAGTAAGTGTGGAAAAGCTGACTAACTGGCAGAGTGAAAAGGCCGTCCCAGAGAAGGAGAAGAGCTTGTTAGCCTCCAGTCATAACACAACAGCTGTTTTGTCATCTGGGATCCCTCTGCATGTCCCTCCGTGCACATACACACATGCACACACACACTGAAAATATCTGGAGGGCTGCAGTAAACAAAAACATCACGTGTAATCAACTTCTTCATGAGACCAAACAGATTCATAAGTGGTCTAAAAAAAGCTTTGGCAGGCAGTGACAGGACGCAGGCCTGGGTGAAGTTTGGGTCATGAAATATCAGGCATTTAGTGAAAAAAGTACAGAGAAAACTCAGATGAGAGATTCGATTTTGGTCAGTTGCAATCACTCAAAATCTGCATCTACGTTTTCTCTTCTAGGTAGGTCTTTTTCTGGGGAGTTTGGCTTTCTTTTTTGTTTGTTAGTTTGTTTCTGGCTGCAGCAACAGGAAATAGTTTGGCGCACAGAAAGTGTAGTCAGTGGGAGCGGAGCCACTCTTGCTGAGCACACACAGAAAGGAAACAGAAAACAGCGGCACGAATTTTTCACAGCAGTGGACGCACTGATGAAGGGAACACTTATCAGCAAAAATGACACCAAAATATAAACACAAGAGCAAAACATAAACCACTTTAAAGGTAATAAAAAAATAAAGTGACTCACTCTGGGAATTGTTTTTGTACTTTTAGTATCTATAATGTGCCAGAGCGCATAAAACAGCATCAGAATAGAGCTTGTTTATCAAAAAAAAACCACACCCGCCGACAGAGGTCCTAGCCAAGACCCTCATGTCCTAAAATCTGTAAAATGTCCTAAAATCCTACAAACATCCTAAAACCTAAGAGACATCCTAAAATCCAACAAATGTCCTAAAATCCCAGAAAAGTCAAAAAATCCTCGAAAATGTCACAAAATCCCACAAGTGTCTTAAAATCTAAGCAACATCAGAAAATCCAAAAAAACGACCTAAAATCCTATAAACACCCTAAAAGCCTGGAAATGTCCTTGAATAAATCTTAAACAAGAGAAATTTCCTAAAATCTAGAAACACCCTAAAATCTGAGAAATGTCCTAATATCCTATATATAGAAAAGTCCTAAAACCCAAGAAATGTCCTAAAATTTTAGAAATGTCCTGAAATTTAAGAATTGCCTAAAATCCTAGAAACATCCAAAAATCAGAGGCACACGAAAATGCAAGAAAGGCCCTTAAATCCGAGAATAGTCTTAAAACCCTAGAAACGCCCTAAAATCTTAAAAATGTCCTAAAATCCTAGAAACATCCGAAAATCAGAGGTACACGAAAAAAATCCTTGAAACATGTTTGGGGCCGCTGTGACTGGCCCCTGACCTCCTGTCATTTTACAAAAGTGACCTCCAAACTAAGCAGGTTGAGTTTCCCCTCTGCAAAGTTTCTTTACAGGAAAGTGAGTTATCTGATGAGTCACAGGTCGGATTTGGAGTGACGTGACGGGTTAATTTCGGGTGACTCACCGAGGTTGCAGGCCTGGCTGGTGAGGGCGTAGAGCTGCTGCTGGTAGGCCCACTCCTCGTCGTTGGGGGCGGAGATGATGAACAGGCGACGTCTCCAGCGGAACCTGCAATCACAGAAAATCTCAGCCCGCATTTAAGTGGCACTTTGGTGCGGCGGTGAAAGCGCCGTGCTGGGACGAGGCGTTTGCGCTCATACACCAACATATACCCATACCATTACTGCCAGACGGTGACAACCCCGAATTATGGTCAAAAACCTGCCAGATCTCAGCGCTGCGATCTGGAGCTGAAATTCAGGTCTCCATGGTAACAAAAGACAGGCTGTCTGGTTTCCACATCTCGGGGAGATATGTGACTGCAATGATTCAGCCTTGAGGTACTTGTTTTTGTTGTTGCTTTTTATATCTGTGGAACACACAAACAGGCTGCCGCGTTCTGCTGCTTATAAACGCTGTACATTTTGGTCCAGCTGATTACTGAGCAAAGAAACAGCTGTTTGATGGGAGCGGAGACAGCCTGCTGGGACCGTCCAATAACCCCGACGACCAACTCAGAAAAACACCTCACTAAGACAATAGCTACAATTCAAGGAGATTTTAAGTCCAAGGTCAACTCCAATGAAGAGATATTCTCATAAAATATGCCCTTTCAGGTGGTAGTTAGTTGTTTTATTCACATTAAAATGAATAATATATGACATACTCTTGATGCTTAAAAAGTAACTTTGGCATTTTTCAACCTGAACCCCTTTTCCCATGTTTTTGTGTCTAAATGAGTGTATAACTCATTCTGACACTGATACAGTACTGAGCGACTGCAGCCAGCAGCCGTGAAACAGGCTGCAACGTAACCACATGGGGCATTTGTGCATCGTCAGTCTATAAAGGGCTGGACCCCAAAATTTGGCTATTTGAACATTCGTTGATTGGGTAGGTGTTTAATTTATGGGATTCTGATCCCTAAATATATCCTGATCTGTTGTTGTTTGATGTTGTTTTGTGTTATAATACATGTTATGTTATGTTATGTTATGTTATGTTATGTTATGTTATGTTATGTTATAATACATGTTTTGTTTTGTTTTTGCAGAGGACAAATGTAATTTCAATGTTCATAAGACAAAATAAACAACTTAATACATCTTAAATGTTAGTATTCTTGTGGTTTTTATGCTCTGCCTCTGTTTCAAAGGGCCTTGTCAGGTTATTATAAGTACTTTGCAGGTCTATAATAATTTGACCATGATAATTAAAACGGTACTTTTGTGTACTGTAACAAAAAGTGTATAGACAGGTCATTGAACCCAACACCTTGGGAGTTTGGAATGCCTTTAATCAGTCCCTCCAGGATTTCATGATGATGCGATCACAAGTCATGCAAATTCAGGCAGTCCCCGTGAATTCTGCACAGCCTTGAAAGTTTTGTAAAATCACAGCACCATTGACTCATTTCATTGTGCAGATGCATACAGTGTATTGATCCACTCAGCCTCTCTCTCTCTCTCACTGCTTATCATGATGCTGCTGTTGCACCTGTCACACACAGTAGCTGTGTTTCCATGCACACTTTTTCACAATCCGATTGAAGATATCGGGTCAACTGTTTACGTGGGATGTCCTCTGATACGATCTGACTGTGTGACAAAAATTCTGAATATTTTAAGTTGACAGGGCTGCCAAGTCTCGCACTGATCATGAGACACGCGGTATTGACACTTTTCACACACTCTCATGCCAAAAGCGCATTTTTTTGCAGTGAAAAATAAATAACAGCAGCACAGCTCTTTCTCCCTCTAGTGTCTGTCATGTTGGGTGTCCACATACTTTTGGCCGTGTAGTGTATTTATAACTTTTCGAAACAATTTTACCTGGACAGGAAGTTCTCCAGCGATCTGGGCTTGTCCTCTTTCTTACAGACGACTCCGTCTCTCTTCTGCTGCTCCATCTCTCGGATGCGGGACGAGAAGGTGTCGATGTAGTCGAAAACGGCCTTCATGGCGATGGGAACCTCGTAGGATTGCTGACAGAAGAACATCGACAGGAACCAGTTATACACAGTTATTCCAAAATGTGGTGAAGTCGCAGGATGAATAAATCAACATGGCCGCGAGAGGAAATCTGGAAATGACAGAGAGGATTTTTAAAAAATAGAGTTTCGATGCTTTAAACAATGGCGAAACTGTTTCCAATAAAGCCACAGAGTTTTGTAACATGTTGGTCGACGTGCGGTGGCTTTTTTTTCCACATCAAAACATTCT
This sequence comes from Plectropomus leopardus, assembly GCF_008729295.1. NCBI lineage: Eukaryota > Metazoa > Chordata > Actinopteri > Perciformes > Serranidae > Plectropomus > Plectropomus leopardus. Next base: position 1,829 of record NW_024628179.1, on the reverse strand, counting down.
TCATACGAAGTTCTGGGAAACAGCACAAGACTTACTGCCGAAACATAACACAGCATCCCAGCTAATTTACAAAATGTTCAACAATCTCAGCATGAAAATGTAAGTCAGCCACACACACACACACACACACACACACACACACACACACACACACACACACACACACACACACTCACACCTTCCTCGGGTTGTGCTGAATCTGCTGCACGGCTCCTTTTCACACCTCCCTCCACTCGCTCGCTCTGCCACTTTCTGTCTCATACCCACACCCACATCCGTGTGCGTCCACAGCCTGCCGTGTCTCTGTCTCTGTCAGCACGGAGCTGAACACTGGCCTCTTTGATGAATCCGTCCAAAAACAGCCCCGTCATTTACCCTGGCATGCACACACACATACACACGCACACAGGTGTGGGGCAAATGTCATGTTGTGTGAATTAAAACAGTGTTTTAGAGAAGGCAGCGTGCCGGCGCTGCGAGGACAGGTCAGTCCACCTTCAAAGACAGACACGAGATGAAAGTGTTGGACAGCAGGGTGGCGAGCCTGTAAACACAGAGCGGAGACGGACCAAACAGCGGTGCCGCGAATAAAACAGGAAAACAGCTAATTTAAGAGCGAGACCTTGGAGGGAACGGTTATTCAAGTTATGTTCAGACCGTTAACCCCTTAAAGTCCTCACTAAGGAAAAAGCAATGGAAATTTATTTTCTTTGCATTTTTATTTCTTTGGAACTTTAATTACAAAAATCAACTTTTTTTTTTTTAAAAAAATAACTAAAGTAAATTAAAAATTATTTTTTTTTTTTTTTTTTTTTTTTTTGTTTTGTTTTAAACAAATCACATTAGTAAAGCACAGTATTACAGATTTGTGGTTTTTTTTTGTTTGTTTTTTGAGCAGAGAGCATTCCCTTTACCAAACAGTTAGGATGGCCCTTTATGGTAAAACAAAAACAGAAAAAACAAAATTACCAATCATTTACTGTTATAATATTTGTAATATGTTAGTATACCAACATGTGTCCATTTGTGATCGAGGAATTAGGAGTATTACCAGTACTTGTATTATTTTCACATATGTTTTCAAAATATTTACCACTAAATATCCTTGAAAACATCTCAGAAATGGTGGAAAAAATTATTTAATTTCTTTCATTAAAAATATGATGGAATAACATTAAATATATGTCATTAGCAAAACTGAATATTAAGCCTTTTATTATTTAAGAAATGTAAATTTATTATCTCAGTATTACTACCTTTACCATAAAAGGCCATCTTAAACACACAGTTTAAGATGGTAATAAAACTATATTCACAAAATGATTTTACCATTTAACCCTAACCCTAACACCAACCAAAGACGTGCTGGATGAAAAAGCGAAGGCGGGGGAACATTAGGCCAAGTCAGTCCTCCAAATTCAGGTAGATCATGGAGAAGCCTCTGAAAAGGACAGACCTCGACATGTTTAGGTCTGTTCCAGCTCCTGAGTTTGGGACGCAGCTGCAGAGAGCGAGTCCTTACCTTGACTCTCATGTCCGAGTCGGTGAGGACCATGTAGAAGTCATCGTGTGTCATGCTGAACTCTTTCCTCAGCTCTGTGATCAGATCCTGGTTCACCAGGTCCTCCTGACGAAGACCTTTCATAGGCTTGTCATTTTCTGAAGAAACAGACATTGGGACATTTGTTAATTCACTCTATTTCATTGTTAATTAACCCTCTGAAGCCCGAGAAAATGATTTTTATTTCTTTAAAAGACAACAGGGGTAATGGTCAAAGACATGGTCAAAAACTCACAAAATAATTGTAAAAAAGTTACAAGAGGATTAC
>NW_024628178.1:0-3051 GCF_008729295.1 Plectropomus leopardus | reverse complement strand
GCCTTTCAGATCAGAGCTCTGGCCCAGCTGGTTAGCTATTTTGGCTGGACCTGGGTGGGGGTCATTGGCGTGGAATCTGATTACGCTCGCTTTGCTATCCAGCTTTTCCTGCAGGAGTCAGTGCAGTACGGAGTGTGTGCTGCCTATACTCACTTCTACCCTGTAATCCTGAGTCAGCATGCTCTAGATGAGCTCCTGGATGTAATTCAGGTACTGATGAGTCAATACAAATGTTCTAAATATGCTAAAAAAATGAGCTTTGTAAAGATACCGTTAAATCAATGTTAAGTCTTTTGAGGCTGTAATGTGATAGTGTTTCGTCAAGGACATAGGGTGTATTTAGGAGACACAATTAAATCTGGGTTTCTTTAGCCAGTGGGTTTTTTTATATAATGTGTTCCTGTTAATGTGTTAGTGATATGTGCTATGATCCAGAGGTGTTGACCCAAGTAAATACTCCATACCACTTCCCACACCCAAAGATTAAAAAGTGCAGTGTTTAAAAAGTTTACCATGGACCAATGAATTTCCTTTTATTTCCTTAATCTTCTAACATTAATGCCATTAATTCCAAGTGAGTAAACACTTAGTTTCCCAGATCCACTTTGTTTGAACCAATCAGACCTGACAGGCCCCAATCAAGTGGCAGAGAACCATAAATACCTATCATTATGTTACAGAGTTCCAACTGAAAAAAAGAAAAAAAGTATGCAAAATGTGCAGGTCAGTTACAGACAAAGATGCAACAGCTGTTAACAAACTTGTTTTAACAAACAAATCAAAAGTTTAAAAAGCATTCATGCTTGTTGTAAATTTAGTATATTATTACTCTGTTCTTAAAATTGCAATACATTTGATGAAGAGCACATTATGACTTGTATAAGACCAGAAACTCAAAGTTTAGGACTTGACGTGAGACTTGAATGCAAAGACTTTAGACTTACTTGTGGCTGCCAAAAGATGACTTGGGCAGACCACTGGTATAATCAGTTTTTAATGGGTGCTTGAATGGCAGGTCCAACACATCATCACCTAATTAAAGTTATAAAATTGTTTAAATTTCATTATTTCATTAAGTATCAACCATACCTATATTTCCACTGTTTAGATGGCTTCTTCAAAGGTCATAATTAACTTTAGTAGTGAATCAGAAATGAAGGGCATTCTGAGCGAGATGCAACGTCGGAATATAACCAGCCTGCAGTGGATTGCCAGTGAAGCTTGGGCCACTGCCAAATCTCTCTGGGAAAAGTCTAAAGATCTGCTAACAGGAACACTAGGATTTGCAATCCAGAGAGCTGATGTGATTCCAGGGCTGAGAAAACATCTTGCCAGTCTTGGATCGTCCAATATTCATGAATCAGCTTTCTTCACAGAATTGTGGGAGGAGATGTTTAACTGCCGACTGAATGGGTCTGTGAATGGCCATTCACACAGTGGCGACAACTACCTTGACAGATTGCCATGTAAAGGGACGGAGGATTTAAATGATGTTTACTCTCCTTATTCTGATGTGACGCAGCTAAGAGTGTCATATAATGTCTACAAGGCTGTATATGTGGTGGCCCATGCCTTACAGGATATGAGTAACTGCATAGTCGGAGAGGGGCCTTTCCTTAATGGTGCATGTGCAGACCCAAAGAATGTTAAACCTTGGCAGGTGAGCCTAATTATAGCATAAATTCTGAAGTAAAAAAAAAAAAAAAAGATATTATAACGATGAGAAAAAAGTCACCTGCAGTACAGATTTTGTTTTGATAACCTGTTTTCCTTAATCCCTCAGCTAATTCACTACATGAGGCTAGTTAATTTTTCTGCGCTGGGAGAGAAAGTCAACTTTGATCACAATGGTGACCCCATTGCTTATTACGATCTCATGAACTGGCAAAGGAGGCCTGATGGCTCACTGCATTTGGTAAAAGTCGGTTTCTATGATGCCTCTTCACCTGGACGCAGCCTAGTCATCAATGAGTCAGTGATTCAGTGGCCTGTTGGGAAGCAGGTGTGTTCTCTGCAAACAGGCTTAAGACCATGTTCACCTCTTAGGCTGTTGTATGTACTTTTGATCAACACATCAGCTAATTTGTTCTCGCTCATGTGCAGTGTACTTTATTGTTAAACAAACAAAAGAAAATATAACCCTTAAATATAACAAGTTCAAACTGTCATCAATTGCATGTAAATTTATAGCCATAAGCCTCATAAATAACATGTATAATATTGTGCTGACAGTTTGCAATGAAGCACCACTACTGTAAGGCTAATATTGTGAATTGTGTAATTGCATAGCTGAGGTAATTACTTATTAAGGTTTGTATTTGAAATAGTCTGCCGAGACAACACATTCTCATACCAACTTGTCACATGGTGCCACTCTGTCAGTGACCTTCTCTGTCTATTTATGACATTTTAGGTATCCTTCTGCATCAGCTATTTATGCTGCAGGATGCTGTTACCGTTATGTCAACAAATGCACATGCTGGGATGACACTGCAAGGTCCTTATGTTTACACAACAGCACATGGTAACCAACGCAGACATCTCGATGGTTAGGATTAGGCAACAAAGTCACAGACAGGTTTAGGCAAAAGGGGCACATTGAGTTAAGGTATAGAAAAAACTCACATCCACAGGCAAACTCTTGCAAGGAACTTTTTGGGACCTATCCATCTTTCCACCCGCTTACCCTACTCGTATACCTTTTATCATGTTGTTACCGGCAGTGTTATTACCTGACACTGTCCTTCAGCTTTTCATGCACATGCAACCGGTTCCATCCGTCTCTATTCTCAAGTGACGCAGCCCATGCGTGTTGCATGTGGACATGCCCAGTGCCATTTGGCCGTCCGCCAGCATGTAATAACAATGCCACTGACAGAGATGTACTTGACGACGTTGGAATGAGAATGGGCTGGCAGAGACCAGTACAAACAAAGACACAGGTGAAAATTGTTTTAAATCAGTGTCTTTCTGAGTGGCTGAACTTTCCCTCTCAGGCTTTCAAGTCTGTATGCAGCAACAGTTGTCCTCCAGGTTCCCGCATCGCCAGGA
>NW_024628177.1:0-2838 GCF_008729295.1 Plectropomus leopardus | reverse complement strand
AGAGAATGCATGGTCGTTAAAATTTATCGCTAAAAATGTGTATTCCTGTTAAACTCAGTATTTGGATGCTTTATTTGCACAAGATTTACTTTGTTTAATTTCCACAGGAATCCAAATCATTTGCTGTCAGCATTTTCAAGGGCCAGATCGCGACTGCTCAGGTGTTCCCCTACCCCTCAGGTAAATCGCAGATTATGTTACAGTCACTTTGAACCAACACCAACATTTCACTGTAAAAAAGTTCAGTTGTATTGAAATAACTCTTGTGTGTGCCGCAGTGATGAACGAGGAGCAGGAGCAGTTTCTCAGGGAGCTCGTCGGGCCTGTCAACAAATTCTTTGAGGTAACGTCAAACCGTTTTTCGCTCGTGCACTCATGTTTTTCTGACGTCACGCTCAGAGCCTCTGACGCTGCACGTTTCTGCTCCCTGTGAGCAGGAGGTGAACGATCCGGCCAAGAACGACGTGTTGGAGAAGGTGGAGGATCACACCATGGAGGGCCTGAAGGAGATGGGTGCCTTCGGCCTGCAGGTGCCAGCCGACCTCTGCGGCCTCGGCCTCTCAAACACGCAGGTACATTTACTCGATCACAGCCTGATAAAATGTTTTATAATTATAAAATTACAGTGTATTTGAAAGGAGTCTGTGGGTTTGCTGATGGTGATTTCGGGGCTGTTTCTGATTAAACAAAAATGATCTCACTCTCACAAAAAGGGGCCTATCTCTGTAGGGATCCTTTCCATACAGTTTCAAAAGTTCTTGTTAACTTTAGCCGTTAAAACACAAAAACAAGGGAAAACAGGGTCACGTGATGCAAACCTCCGTCTTGCAGTACGCCCGGCTGGTTGAGATCGTCGGCAGTCACGACCTCGGTGTCGGCATCACTCTGGGCGCTCACCAGTCCATCGGCTTCAAGGGCATTCTGCTTTTTGGGAATCCAGCCCAGAAGGAGAAATACCTGCCAAAACTTGCCACAGGTAAGAAGACCAGCAATTGACCACATCAGTATCTTGATTTACAAACATCTTCAAATTTAAACTGTAGTTCTGTTCTCATATTATTGTCTGCAAATGTCATAAGAAGACCAAAACCAAGAAGTCAGTCAGGGCAGAGTTTTACTAGAAAACAAATGTTTATATGACTTGGACATTAACGATTAAAAGACTGGTTATTTTAAGTAATACAGTTTATGTTGTTTAATAACAGTAAGTGAACTGACTCATGAATAACTCTTTTGATACTTTTAGATTAAAGACATCAACTCAAAATTACCAAAAATTTTAAAAGAAAGAAATTTGGTGATTTTATTTAATCACATAAATTCCCATTTTTTTTAAAGAAAGAAAACATCAAACATCAACAACAAAATCTTTTCTGTAAAAATGAGCAAAAAAAAAAAAAAATTCTTAACCAAAAATGTTAAATGAAAAAAAACCACCATCATTTTTTTTAATTGTTTAATTTATTTAAAGAAAAATAACCACCAAAACATTTTAAAGAAAAAAAACCTACCAAAATATTCTCCAATTAACAATTGTAAAAAATAAAAAAGACATTACCAATTTTAAAAAAAGAAAACATTTTTTCTTTAAAAATTGGCAGTAAAATAAATACAAAATATAGCCATTTAAAGTTGATGCCTCTCCCCTAAAGCCTGAATAAAAAAAAGTCAGTAAGTCCCTTTATTATTGACACGCCTTCCCCTTTTTGCACCACCCCCTCCCCTCTTATAAATTATAAACAGTTCCTAAGTTATATTTCAATATTCCCTTCTTATCCTACTCTGAATTTGTTTTATTTTAAAATAATACATATTTTAAAAAGCTATTATACAGGAATGAAAAAGAACCGAGAAGGAGTCTCGACGGTCTTTTCAGAGAATTTATCCTTAAAAATTTGCCTCAGAGTCATGGAGAATTCGTGGAAATGTGTTTGGAAATGTGCGCATGAATGCTGAAGATGTATTAAGAATGAACAAAATCCAGTGAAGGAGAATTTTAGAGCTGCTGATTCATTTCTGTTGTCTGTGTTTGTCCCTCCAGGTGAGCACATCGCTGCCTTCTGCCTCACCGAACCAGCCAGCGGCTCTGACGCCGCCTCCATCAAGACCACGGCCGTTCAGTCCCCCTGCGGACAATACTTCACCCTCAACGGAAGCAAGATCTGGATCAGGTGAGGACACAGAAGAAGTCTGCAAAATCTAAAGTACTGTTTTCTTTCACCACAAGGAGGCGCCATCCTGCAGCTCGTTAATAACACAATGTCATGGAAGTTGTTGTCTTTTCCTGATTTGGTGCTCTTTTTTTCTGGCAGCAATGGCGGTCTGGCGGAGATCTTCACCGTGTTCGCCAAGACGCCCATGAAGGATCCAAAGACCGGAGAGATGAAGGACAAGATCTCAGCCTTCATCGTGGAGAGGAGCTTCGGAGGAGTGACGCAGTGAGCGCACCTTTATCTCACAGCAGGGTTCACGCAGTCATGGAAAACCTGGAAACACTTGTTTTCCTGGCCCAAAAAAAGTCATGGAATAAGTAAAAATCACTGAAAGTTTTGGAAAAGTCACTGAATTATTAACCCTTTGACCCTGAAGCAAATTGGCAAGATTTCTTTAAAAAATGGGAAGAAGGCTATGATCAGCTTAACAAAAAATGTCCCAAAAACTGCCAAGAAATGAGTAAAAAGTTACAAGAAGTTGATGATATGCATTTTTCTGTAGCTTAATTTTAATTATATAATTATATGAATTATAAACATCATTTATACATTTTTCACAATTTTTTTTAAATCTAGTGATCCCCCTCCCTGCCAATCTTCTGGTCATCTTCTTGTTGTTTTTTTT
>NW_024628176.1:0-1763 GCF_008729295.1 Plectropomus leopardus | reverse complement strand
CCAGTTTTTTTTTCTTTTTCCACTGGACATTTTTCCCTAGCTTTTTAAAATAATAATTTCTAAATCTGCTATTTTCTTCCAATTAGTAGAAGTAATATACACTGAAAACTTTCCCATACATTCTGTTAATTCCAAACAATTTCCAGGCCTGGAAAACAGCTAATTTTGTAACTTCTTAGGAAATTTCATGAATATGGGAACCCTGCTTTAAGTCGGCTTTGATGTTATCAAATAGTACACTCATTTTTCCAAAGCCATTTGCAATACTCAAGGGGGGTGCATTTTTTGCACTGGAGCAAGAGGAACTAGAGCAATGTAATATATTTTTGGTTATCAGTATGGTGACTTCATGACTGGATAATGCCACAGAATTAGGTTTTTGCACTGTACTACCTATTACTTCTTAAATGTAGTCAATGTTATCTTTGACACCTCTAACCAGAACACGTAAACAATTTTAAGGTAGAAAAAAGACCTGGCCTTGTCTGAAGTGAACAACACCCCCCCCCTACAAGCACCTCTAAATCTCACAAATTAACACCTTAATTCTTATGTGTTAATCCACAAAAACTTCACCCAGCTAAGACACAGTCTAGCACAGAACTATAAAAGTAAGAATTATTCCCTTAAAGTCACAATGAAATGAAAGATTTTCCCAGTTTTAATCATGTGTCAATTAATAATTTATAACTTGTTTTAATGCTGAATTTGAAAAAAAAATATCTGTATCATAGTATTTTAACATCAATACCTCTGTCTTTTCTCTTTCTGTATAACAAATAAAACCGTTTCAAATGTTTAACGACTCATCCTGCACTCAGGGACATTAACAAAAGTTCATCCAATCAAATGAGACTTTGGACAACTAGCTACACTACACACGTATACAGTTTGACCAGTGTTTGATGTCAGGGCTTCACCATTTGTGGGTTGCAGTAGCAAGCTAACAGAGTAATATGGAGCAAGTTAGGAAGAGTTGCGTGTTTGGATATGAGTGGGCAAAACTTTTGTTTTAATTTCCAAGACAATAAAGCTAATTCATTAATCTCCCTCTTGTTCTCCCCCTGATATAATGTCAAGGGAGCTGTGTCTCTAAAGCAGCTCTGTATCATGTCGAACTCAAGCCCGACAACTTTTTATCAGTCCAATCAAATGCAAAGAATTTGATTTAAATCCTTATTGTAACGGTTACGTCACTCAAACATTGTGTTTCACTGGGATATACATCAAAGATCAAAAGCTAAAGATGCTCTAACTTCTGTTTCACCAGGACTAAACTAGCCTATTCAAACTAAGTGAAATGATTAATGAAATAATTTACCTGCATTACCTTTATCCACATGATAAATAGTTAAAAAAATCTTACAAAACCCCAAATAATCAAACCCCAAATACAGCAGTTTCAAATTACCAGTACTGTCATATTTGATTTTGCTAATATTGTCCAGCCTTTAAGTGAACCAGTAACTATTAATTCCTCAACACTGAGCTAGAGGACACAAAATGCAGAGATTACTGCTCACAGCTCAGAGAAATGGTCTCAAGGTCAGTTCTGCAGAGCGCAGGGAGTGAGGCGCAGGGGTGTTCCTTAACAAAACAAACCTATTTATGGCTTTCTGTGAACGCTGGCTCTACTGTGAAGGATCAGTGCTCATCACTTCAGATTGGCCTAGCAGACGATACTTGACCTTTGGAGACCACGCTTTTGGTTTCTGTCATCAGACAAGTCTGTTGGCTTGACCGAAGCCAAGATCAAGTGCACT
>NW_024628175.1:0-2003 GCF_008729295.1 Plectropomus leopardus | reverse complement strand
GGTTTTTTGAGATATTGCACTCAAAAGAGTGAAACAGATGAGGTCACAGTGACCTTGACCTTTGACCTTAAACCACCAAAATCTTTCTTGAGTCCAAGTCAAAGTTTGTGCCAAATTCAAGCAGCGTTCTTAAGATATCATTTTCACAAACACAAGATGAATGCAAGGTCACAGTGACCTTGACCATGACCATCAAAATCTAATCAGTTAATCCTTACATAGACTCTAACATTAATACCAAATTTGAGTGTGTGTTCTTGAGATATAACACTGACCAGAATGAAACTGACGAGGTCAAAGTGACCTTGACCTTTCACAAAAAAAAATTAGACTATTTCTTCCTTGAGTCAAAGTGAACCAAATTTCCCTCAAAATGTTCATGAGAAATCGCATTTATGAGAATGAAACTGATGCAAAGTGACAATGACCTTTACTTTTGACCTATGACCGCCAAATTCAAAGCAGTTCATCCTTGAGGTCAGGAGGATCTTTGCACTAAATTTAAAAAAATGCCTTCAAGGTGTTCTTGAGATATCGTGTTCACGAGAACAGTCGTACAAGCTGAAACTATAATGCCTCCGGCCTCGACTATTGCCGGAATACAGAAATTAAAGGAACATATTCAGAAACTGGTGATTATATTACAGATTTTTATCATTTCAAGATGTGGAATTTGCGAACATTTTCTATTTTCACTCTCCATTCACTTAAATAGAAAGAGATCTGGCACCTGTATCCCTCCATTATATATCGCTTAAAGTATGTTAAAGCACACCAAACATTTCTCCTCTTCAAAAAAATCCTCCATGACTCTGCACAGCCTTGGTGGCTGTATGTGGTCTTTGAGTGCTTTTCAGTTTCATAAATTCCCGTGTATTACCTGCCCTGGTGTTGATTTATTGACTCAGTCCTGCTACTAGTTACATGAACAGGTACTGCTGAGTGCTTTATCCAACCGCAGTGGGATCACTCTCCTGCAGAGGAGCAAATGCAGCCCGACAATTTCAGCGGCTGAAAGTCTGACAAAAAACAGTCCCTGTGGCTTAAAATAAAAGCACTTGAGTCGTGATTCTTTAAGATACAAACTGTATTCTTTGGGTTTAGTTGTAAATACAAAGACCTGCAAAGACCTGTTTTTTTCAGTGAGACACTACGTCATTTGCTGCCTTTATTGTGGCATCAAAACCAAGAGTTTAGTCGCAAAACTTCGTGGCATTTACAGCCTAAATTGTGGCATCAAAACTGGGTGTTCGTGAAACATCATGGCATGTCCAGCCACAGCTGTGCCATTGAAGACGTATCTTTGTTTGCCAAACATTATCACGTTTTTACAGCCTCAATTGTGGCATTAAAACAGTTTTTTTTTTTTATGAGACACTATGCCCTTTTCGAATGTAGCACTGAAAGAGGGAGTTTGGTAGTGAAATACTGACTGTGGCATCGACACTGGTTGATTTTTGTAATTCCACGATCAGATATTTAAACAGCTTCACTTATTGATATGTGCTCCTGCTTCGCTCTGACGTTCACAGTGAAGCTGTGCGTTTTTTTTTTTTAGATGTAACAGAAACAGAAAATCAAAGAACTCAAATCAGGTCATCTCTACTTCCAAACCAGCTCATGAGCTGCAGCCAAAACGTCCACACTTTCTTTCCCACTCATCTCTGTAACCTTGTTAGGACATTTGGTGCTGACTGGATGGAATTACAAAAGCAGACACACACACACACATTATCGGAGTACACATGCAGAGCGAGAGTCACAAATGTGATTTGGACAAAATTAAAGTGCAAGCACTGACTGAGCATTTCAACACGCAGCACCACGGAGGAAGAGAGAAAAATGTATTTCAGAGAATTAGATAGGCAAATGATTTTTTTTTTTAAGAGAGAGGGAGAGGAGTAAAGGGAGCGTAGGAGTTGGTGTGAAGGAGAGAGTTTCATCTGTGCTGTGAAAAAGATGGCAGAGAGAAAAGGGATGGCGAAAGAGAAAACAAGAGCGTG
>NW_024628174.1:0-2458 GCF_008729295.1 Plectropomus leopardus | reverse complement strand
AAATACATTAACCACAGGCAACCAATATACAGTGGACAGCAGGGTTTCACATGGCTTGGACACAAAAATTCAAGAAAAGTATTAAAAATGTAACCATACGATGAGACAATAAATACTATAAAACTCAAACTGGATTGTGAGACCGTAAGTAGTGCAAACTTAAAGGTGCTTTATGTAAGATCTGGACATAATTTTAGTTTAAAAAATAAACTAACCCTGTCAACAGAGTGTGAAGAAGTTACATCTTTGACATTATGTCCCAGATGCTTATGTAATGTATTGTAGAGATATCCACTGCTAACAGCCAGGGACGGGCTGTCCCTTCTGTAATAATACGTCCTGGCCTGAGAGACGACAGTGAGTCACTGTAGGAGTTTAGATTCAGTGGATACAGCGTGGAGGTTAAAGTCTCAGTTAGTTAGTCAGTGTGGAAGAAACACAGCGATGGCAGAAGCTCCAGGAAAATGACTGTTGCCCCCATCACAAGCAGCTCTCGGAAAGAAGCAACGGCAAAGAAAAGAAGCAAAGCAAGAGGAAGCCAAACTAGAGTAAATATTGGTTTGGCTTTCTAACACTGGAGACAGCTCTTGGAGAGTAAAAAGATACAGTTTGATACTGAAATTAAAACGTTTCTTTTAGACTGGTAAACTACATCTAACGTTGGCTATTTACCAAAACATATCTTTTGTGTAACTAATGACAACACAAACTATAGGCTTACAGTTCACGAGTTAAGTAAGATATTAAGTAAACTATACACAAACATTGCACATGAAGATCAGAAGACAGCAGCTTTATTTTGAGTGGCTGGTGACTGTAAATTGCAGTTGAGTGGACACGGTAGTAGAATGATAATTAAAGGGTGAAATACTTTCCCCTGTTCGGTTGGACAGGGTGGCTTGAACTTACATAATGCACCTTTAAGCAACTAAACTAAGGTTACTTTTGCATCTGCAGGTTCTGTAACATCTGCCCAACAGTAAAATTTCATATTAATTTCAGACGATGTGTGTCACATCGCTTAGTATCCTGCATGTCTTTGTACATAATCACATAAAATCACAGCTGACAAAAAGACTTGTGCAAAGAACACGCCTGTGCATCAGGTTTGGACTGTATGTAATATTTCATAACTTCCTGAAATGTCACCGGCGTATACGGTACACGACGGTATAAGTGTGCATTTAAATCAGTGATTTATACATTAATAGGTGTAGCAGTATGTGTTGTTCACAGCTGCTTGATACTGTATCAAAGTCTTCTCTTTCTGCTCATTAAAACCCTGCAGCCGTCTGAAGGCAGCAGAACAGAAATGTGTGTGATAAATCTAACGCCTCACGCACAACCATCCACTGTGTTTATCTCGATTAAATCATGTGCAAACGACACCAAGGATAATAGAAAATAACCACACACACCTCTGCACTCACCAGACTGACTGGTTATAACTCTATTCTGACAGTTTATGGAAGAGATGGCTGATTACGTCTCATTAATCCTTCGTGTCACGGCCTACTGTCCAACTCTTGTAGCTGAAGTGGGGTTTCATTTTATTCTTGAAACATGCAAACACAGCTGTATCAGGTTATATAAACAGCTTCAACAAACCATTATTGTTCATATGATTAATTTCTATTGTCATCAGACGCATCTGCTTTCCTTATATTGCTTCAATTTATTGAGGTTTTTCCTCTAATTTGCCTCCTGTTTGTAGCTTTACAATAACAGCCATAATGATGTGCTATTATACACGAGAAAATAAACAAACAAATTAAATAGAAGATCAAGTGCTAACTCATTAAACTGAAAGATTATGATTGAGTTTACAACAGGTGCTTACTGTGGCATTAATCAAACTGCACACACGCTGTTTTGCTCAGTGTGTCACTCACTGATGGGTTGTCCTTGTGTCTGTAGAAAACACACGCAGACTCCTCGCTGGTTTGCCCGGTTACAGCCCGGCTCCGCTCGTTCCACACGGATGCATGTCCCACCGCGTCCCAGTTTTCAGAGGTGAGAACGTACACTGACAGAAACCCTGTGAAGACAGGCCGACATTAAAATGATCCTCACAGCAGACATTGGGACTGGTGTGGATATTTTCACAAAGAGCTGAAACACTGAACAGATTGATCTATCAACATAAAATTGAGTGGTGACTTTGTTGGTAACTGATTAATCATTTTAATTACTTTCTTTCTGGACAAGAAAATACCAAAAACTGAATAGCTTTTTAACTTGGAGGATTTTCTGCTTTATCCCTTTGAAACCAATAAATAAAGGGAATGAGCAACTCGAGAGGTAATGCCCCAAAATTAGCAAAAAGTACAAGAAAATTACCTGAAAATTAGCACACAAAAAAGAAAAGAAAAAACAAAGTAGAAACAAACAAGGAAACTACTTAAAAAAACAGTGCTTTAATAATAATAATAATTCTGTAACATAATTTTTAATATAT
>NW_024628173.1:0-4443 GCF_008729295.1 Plectropomus leopardus | reverse complement strand
ACCAGGCCCCATGGTCTGCCTGGGAGAGGATTCAGGACCAATGCGAATCTCTCTCTTTCAGCTCATGCAAAACTCTTAAATACGTACAGGCATCAATACATTTGTCCGTAAAGCAACTCTTCACCTGCTGTGAACAATCACAAAACCCCACAATTATCTCCTTATTTGGAAGGAGCCTTATTCCATGTTACTTCTAGCCTGGCGCAAGTATTCTACACACTTGTCTTCCAGGCCTAAACATCCCTAGACCTCTAACCTCGAGGCCTCCTTGCCTGACCAAAAAAGGAACTTTAAGAAACTGAGCATAATACACCACATTAGGGTAAGAGGTTAGGGTAAGAATGTCAGGGTAAGCCAAACAGAGCCGGAATGAGGCAGAGGAAGGTGGGCCATTTCTTCAATATGTAGTTGACTATCAAAAGTTGTTGAAAATAGAAAAACTATTGACTGATCGTTTCCAAAAACAAGCACACCGCATACCCAAGAATGTCCGAGGTTAAATGATTCCGTTGTGTGCATTTAGCGAACATCTCCCAGATATGTTGTGTACAAACATTCCCCTCGTCCTCAGGGCTTATTCATCTCTCTCCTTGCCTTCTCCGCCTGTGGCATCCACTGATGTGCATCCTGCTTAATTACTTTTTCATGAGTTGCTCCCTGTTTTTGTCCTGAGGGAATTGCTTTTTCCCCTCATCCCAATCCACTTAAGGTGACCTTGTCTTATTGGGACGCACTGCTGCAGTACTCCCACCTCCCTGTGCTGTAATTCCTCCAGGCCTACAGTGTGTCTGTGCATGGGTGTGTGCGCGGCCGCTTAGCTGAGCGCGAGTGCCAAGTAGGTATCACTTGCCCAGTTTGCCTCCATTACCGAATCCTTATATGCCTCGGTATTTAAAGCTGCTGTTAGTGGCTCTAAACTTGAGCAGGCAGTAACCGAAAACTTTGAACTTGAGAGCCATAGATCAATAAATCATGTAATGTGACATCATCGGAGCACTGCACAGTCATGTTTACCAACCTGACTATGATGCTTTAAATTGATTCAGAGAAATCGAACGGTGGTGAGTCAAGCTTTTCCTGGATCAAGTGCGTGCTCACTGCTGCTGCTCAAAATCCACTCCAAAGTTGTGTATCATCGAGTGTAGACACACTCCAGGTAAAATCTCTTGCCTAGCAGATATCACCATGAAACTTCCCCAGTTGGTTATTTACATTTAGATATGCAAGTGATGTATTGTGTACATTTCCAGAAGAGAAATCTGAGCATTAGATAAAGCCATGTTCAACATTTTTTGTTTCATTTTGTTGACACGGAAGTCAAAGGCTTTTACAGATTTCAGATATCATTTCATAGATTATAAAATACTTTTATCAGACATTACAAAAAATAATTTTCACCATGTTTTAAGGAATAAAAAGTTATATAAATCAGGCTATGGATGATATTTGGGGGAATTTATCTGTAAAAAAAATCTTCTGAATACAGACATGAATAACACTGAAAAGTTTATTTACTAAAGTGGAAATTTCTGATTCAGTGTGTAAGAAAAAACAAAAATGGGCCATTACCTAAATAAATGTGCATTTTTAGCATACATTTCCAGAGCAGAAATCTCAATTAAATCTGAAAGGCATGTTATGGAGGCAAAATAGTCACACACACACAAAAAAAGCAAAACCTTTGTTTTCACTTAAATGTTTCGCCCCCTGGGTCTGCTATAGAGTCTCATTTCTGGGTACATTGAATTCTCCTTCCCTTTGCAACCCCTTTTTATAATTTGAGCTGATACATTATAATTATTTTTAATATGTGGTTTTGTACAGCGTCATGCTGCTTTCATTGTATTGCTGAAATTTTAACTGGTGTTTTAGTCTTTGTGTTATATATTGACGGAGGCAGCTGTGGCTCAGCAGGTAGAGCAGCTCACTCACTAATCTCTGGGTTGGTGCTTCGATCTGTGGCTCCTCCCGTCCACGTCTTGCTCCTTGGGCAAGATACTGAATCCTAATGCTCTCGATGTATGAGCCAGCTCATTACACGGTTGCTCCGTTGTCATTGGTGTTTGTGAATGTGCGAATGAATGTGTGAGAGCGCTTTGTCTGATAGAAAACCACCAGTCCATTTACCATTTATATCAGTAAGATTTCTGCTTTTGTGCTTGATTAAAAGCTGTTGAATGACCAGCGAACGCAGAGGGCTGAACTGGCCTGTAACTAAAGAAAATAATAGACAAAACCACCTACCAATCATGACAATAAGTCTATCTGTGCATTAGTGCACACTTTTTCTGTATTTTTAATGGGTAAAGTTGATTGTTGGGCTGGATAATGACTGTAGATGGACTCAAAGTGAAGTCTAGACACAACCAGGCAGACCAGCTAATGAAGTAAAGATTGTATAAGAGCTGTGTCGAATTTAAAAGACCAGTATCCCCAGGAACTACGCGCATTAAACACCTCAAGCGTGGTGTCCAGTGTCGATGCAGGAATTAGTGTTCCCTGCAGTGATCAGAAAGTAGAGGGACAATGATGCTGGTGTTATTTTTGTTTTGAACAGGTCTCATTTTTCACATGTTCAGCCCTACTGGACCGTTACTGCTTATGAACCCCAGCTCATCTCACGGCTGGCCACATCCATACAGCACAACTTTTATACCAAAGAAAAATGGGAGACATGGGATCCAGCTTTATGTCTTAAGACGATCAAAGCATTCACAGGGCTGAGACTCAAAGACAAGGCATCAGACAGAGCGAAACAGCAGTGAAAGCTTTACCCCCTCAGCTTCCTGTCACCGAGCTGTGAACTTTTCATCCTGGTGATTTGTGTGACAGTGGAAGCTTGCAGCGGCCCACGCTGGGCCAGATTTGAACCCAGACACGCAAATCTTGAAAAAGCTGGGCATTTTTGACCAAACGACATGACTCTCAGACGAACAACAGTCAAAGTTGCTTTTTTTTCTCCAAAAAGGTTGAAAAACAAGCAATGGAAACTTAAATATTTATCAAGTTGTCGGGGTCACACAGCAGAGGAGATAAAAGGAACAGGTGATGACAAGGTTGAATGAGACAATTTTTGCTTTTTTTTGCCATTGCACAAAAATTAATGTATATTTATTCCAAACACTAATTGGTGCATTTGCATAAAGTTGATGGGGCAACCATGGAATTACATTTTCATAGAAAATCCAATTTTAAAACATGAACCCATTAAAAACATGTCTCTGAGCAAAAGTCGCCCCTGAATAAGCAGCATTACCCTCAAGCTGCCAAAACTTAGCCAGAAACAACTTAAAGAGTGAATTATTTTCACTCACAAACAGTTAATGAATAAATGCATCAAAGTTCTACATTTATAGGGTTCCATTTGGTCCTTGAAATCCTTGAAAGTTTGTTAATTACAAGGAAAAAATAAGGACTTTTCATTAAAGTTTTTGAAAACAGACATAAAATGACAATGGACATTTAACATACTTGAATTTAAATAGCTCCTTTGATGTGTGCCATCACTGCAGCACAACACAATTATTCAGAAGTGTACACACATTCAAGCCTCTCTCTCTCTCTTTTTAATTGTTGACTGTTTCTGTAAAGCCTGCTACTTCTCATAAATATTTTCAGTGTTAAACCAGCAATTAACCTTGATCCGTGTCCCAAACTTTGCTGGACTGGGTCCTTGAATTTGAGGAAAATGGGCTTGAAGAGGCCATAAAAAGTCATTGAATGTGATGTTTGAGAGTGTTCAGTAACCCTGATGTCAGTGTTGGCTAAAGGGATAAAAAAAAGTGCCAGGATCAATTACAAGTGAATCAGTGGGTCAAATTTGGATTGAGAATAATTGAAAGCTAGAAGGTCATGTTGTTACAGGGCTTACAGATACTGCTGAGGCTTTTTTTTTTCTTTTTTACAAATTTAATTTATTAAAATATGGCAAATGTATATCTAAAATTCCATTTACATAAATATGAATGTCTTATCAACTGTGATCCATTATTATATGTCCATGCAGGTCTGCGCACACCTGCACAGTTGTTTTCAGTTATATCTGAATAGTGGTCTAAACATGCTAAGCTAGTGGGTGTTTGCAATCTGCAGTCTTAACAGACACTGACAAATCTCCTCAAATCTTACACACTGTTCCTTTAAAGTATAATTTTCAACTATATGTGATCATTGGCTGATTGAGACAATATGCCGCCCCTCAGCATAGATATGTAAAAGGTCCCATCTCTTCTACTGCGCACAGCAAGGCCCCTTGTGGTAGCTTTGCCTCTTTTTTCTGTTTTTTGCTCTCATGCATCTTTTTGTGGTTTTGTATCTCTGTGGTCATTAAGTGTTTTATTGTGGTCATTTTGTGTCTCTTTGGGGTATTTTGTGTCGGCCTGATGTCATTTTGTGTACTTATTTGGTTATTACTTACTTATTATTGTAGTCATTTTGTGTCTC
>NW_024628172.1:0-4082 GCF_008729295.1 Plectropomus leopardus | reverse complement strand
CTCTGAAGGCTGTGGGATCAAAAATGTCAGTTTGAATGGGTTTCAATGGAGCATTTATTGACCTGAACAGTCTGAATGTAACTATTTAGTTTCCACAGTGTATTTTAGACTTATTGTAGGAGCTGAGCTGCAAACTCACTGATTACACTCAAATACACAGTATTGCCAAAATGTACGCCATATGCATGAACACAGCCAAAATGATCAAAAGAATTAAAAGATTTTAAAATGCACCAGTGTCTTTCCGTCACCACTGACCCATCAAAGTGAGCAGCAGTGGAGGAAACGCCGGGTCAACGGGCGAGAGGCTGCTGCAGCTCGCTGCGGTTTATTGCGGGTAATAAGTCTGCAGGGAGGTTTTAAAACTGCACACGCTGCAGGCAGCGTCACTGCAGGAGGAACCTGTCGAGGTAAAAACTGCTTCTCTATATCTCCATGAATTTACAAAATTCTGCATCGTTTCACTGATTTATTTTTCCTTCAGTGAATGAAACTGATAAACCAAATCAACAATAAATGTTTCTAAAATATTTAAATCTGAAATCATTTAAAACCTTTTTTTCTTTTGTTTTTTTTTTTTTTTTTAGAAAAAAACAAATCCAGTAATAATTTCTTAATGAAATGCTACATAAAGGGGCATCCAATTTATAATACAGCTGCCTGAATTATACATCTGTACAATACACAGCTGTATATGAGGACATTTACTCTTTGCACGATCTGTATAACAGTATTTATAAATTGAAAATAATCTAAAAAACATGTTTTTCTTTCACAAATTTCCCTTATTTTGGGGGCAATTTGTTCCATATTCCTGGAAAAACTGAGGCCAAACTTTATGAAGAATTGGAGGATACCTCTCAGATAAAAATGCAGATTGCTGGATATGAAACTTATTTTATTTTCACCATTAAAAGGTGTTTTCCATGCTAATAAAACCATAAACTCAAAGATTTTAAGTCCAATTTACACCCAAAATTTCCAGCAGCTTGTGTCAGTTTTACTAACATTTTTCATTTCAAACTAAAAATAAATTAATTTTAAAAATGCTTAACGAAAGACATGCAGTTTATTTTGTTTCAGAGGAGCTAAACTTGGCTTTTGCTTTCTGTAATGTTGTTACTGGTTTATGGGGAAAAAAATGTCAGTCAGCTTCATGAAAGGACATAACCCCCTTCAGCCTTTACTGTTGATACATTTGATGAGTTTTGCTTTCTGACGCTGACGTGGTTGTTGTGTTTTGTCCCGTGTGTCCAGATGAGGCGGCGTGTCGCTGTTGTGTTGGTGATGCTGCAGCTCTGCAGCCCGGCGCTGCAGTCTGACCCGCTGCTCTACGTCTCCCAGCTGCAGGACGGGCAGCAGCAACCCAGCAGTGAGTCACATCACAATACTACACTTACTTTGGTAGAAAGTATTCAAATATATTTCACAAAAAAATATATCTTCTCATGGCAGTTAGCATTGTCCGAATTTTGTTCGTGTCTGACCAAAACGTAATACTTTGGCTCAAAATGTGCTTGATTTCATTTATATGTTGCATATCTTGAATTCCCTGTTAGTTGTGTGCATCACTGAAAATTCACACTACACATCTATAAGAGGTCATTAAAGGTCCCATGTGTAGGATTTAGGGAGGTATTTTGGCAGAAATGGAATATAAAAAGTCTGTTTTCTTTATAATCAGCTGAAAATAAAAACTGTCGTGTTTTTGTAACCTTAGAATGAGCCGTTTATATCTTTATATCATGAGAGAGATGTATCTATGGAGATCACTCAAGGTAAAAAACCTCCCGAACATCTGGACCTTTTAGTTATCAGAAAATAAGGATGAATACACATAATTATCAAACATAAAGTGCCAGCGTGCATAAAACAGCATTAAAATAGCATTAAAAAAAGTGCCAGTGGAGGTTCCCATGCACCCCGACAGTGGTCCCTAATGTCCAAAATCCTGGAAATGTCCTGAAATCCTCAAAATGTCTCAAAGTCTAAGAAATGTCCTTAAATCTGAAATCCGAAATCGTATAAACATCCTAGAAAAATCCTAAAGCCCTCGAAATACTCTAAAATTTTAGAAATTTCCGAAAACCTTAGAAATGTCCCAAAATCCTGGCCCATGGCCTCCTGTCATTTTACAAAAATGGTCCCATATCAAAACATGTTGAGTATCTCTGCTCTAAATGTTCAGAGTCTATGAACTTTATCCGAAAATATTTTAGACCAAAATCTAGCATCAGTTTCTTTGTTTTCCAGAACCCTGGCTTAACCCCTCGCTGCAAGATGTCGTCCCCTCCCGAGAAGTCACCAAACCTCCTCAAACCAGAGACACCCCAGAAACCGAGACGACTTCGCACTCCCTCCCCATGTTTGGTGAACACACCAATCTCAAGTGGATGAAGTGGAACGGCTCGCTCCCAAACGGCGCCGTCGCCATCTTCAACGGCTACACCGAACGCACCGACTACGTGTGCAAAGTCAACTGCGAGGCCGGCTTCTACACTCCCAGCAAAGGGAGCTTCTGCCAGTACCCGTACGCCGACAGGGAGTACGCGTCTTCAAAGTTTGAAGTGCTGGTCAACGTGGACCACTTTGAGTTCCTGCAGTGGGTTGAAGATTCGTACGGGTCCGTCCCTGGTTACGCCATCAAAACCTGCCCCAACTCCGACATCTACGTGGGCAAAAACAAGTACGGTCTTGGCAAAGTGGTCACCCGACACGAGGCCTTCTTCCTGCCCTGGGAGGGTGATGAGTACTGGTACAAGGACTACCAGGTCCTCGCCATCAACCGAGACAGCTACAGCCAGCACATCTCGCACGTGGAGTACCTCATTGACGAGATGGAGCTGTTCCAACATCCTCCGGAGGCGCTGCAGCTCGCCAAAGTCACCAACCTGGAGTGCAAGAGCGTGGAGAAGACGGTGAGACTGGAGAAGACGAGTACAGTGGAGAAGACCTGGGACATCGGAAGAGAGACCCGCAACGGCTCCATCTCAACCATGAAGGCCAAAGTGCCCGTCCTCAGCCCGGGGACCGTGGACTTCACCAAGGAGCAGACGGTGACCTTCTCCGAGGGAACCAGCATGACGGAGTCCATCAGCCACGCCGTCTCCGTGGAGCTGCTGGTCCCTCCCAACCACTCCTGCGCCGTGAGGATGGACGGCAGGAAGATGACGGCCGACATCCCCTTCACCGGCAGGCTGTCCAGGACCAATCACAACGGAGACACCCACTGGACATACATCACCGGCATCTACGATGGCGTGACCGTCGGCGAGATCAACGCCATCGTGGAGAGATGTCAGCCGGTGACTGACGCTGTTCCCTGCTCCCCGGCTCAACACTGAGGATCAGACGTGTGGACTTACAGTTCGAAATGAAAACTTAAAATGTTACCGAATAAAAATAAAACAATTGAAAATTTCTTTTTTTTTTGTCTTCCTTTAACCCTTTGAAACATGAAAAAGTAGCTTGAATTTTTTCAAAAACATGAGGTTAAAGCAATGAGGAACGAAAGGGGGAACGGCAGAAAAATTAGCAAGAAATTAATGAATAGTAGAAAATTACCTGAAAAATAGCAAACTAGAAAAGAAAAGAGAAAAAGAAAAGGGGAAAAAGAAAATGAAAAAAAGCAAGGAAAAGACCTGGAAAATGCTGAAAATAATAATTTTGAAATATCATTTTTAATAAGTAATTAGGATCATATTAAATATAGTTTATCCCTTGCTCTTTTTCTTTTTCCCTTGAGATTTTCCCCTGGATTTTTAAAATCATTTTCCAAACCCATTTATTGTCTTGCAATTTGTGGAATATTTACTACCAAATAGCTTTTTGCCTTTATTGAAGAAAAGAAATCGCAGGGCTCAAAGGTTGTGAAAGGCATATCTTTTTTATAAAATTAAACTTGTTTTGCAAGAAAACAATAAATAAATAAATAAATAAAAGGCACACATTCGATGTAAAAAAGGGACAAAAATAATAATAAACGAATAACCATACAAACATGCAACGCCAGGGGCTAATAACAAAGCTTGACACAAATCCAAACTAAAAATAGTGCAATAAAATGACAAATAAATGGTAAT
>NW_024628171.1:0-2186 GCF_008729295.1 Plectropomus leopardus | reverse complement strand
GACAGGAAGTGGGGCGCGTGTGAGTACAGGAAGTGTGGCGCGTGTGAGAACAGGACGTGTGGCGTTGGCGGTCACCTCCTTGTCGAAGTTGGCTTTGGTGAACTCAAGCGAGTTGAGCAGGGCGTTGGTGGCGGCCAGTTTGACGTTGTTGCTGGGCTCCTCCTTCCTCATGCCCTGGATGATGGCGGTCAGGATCTGGTTGGCGTTCTCCTGCAGCTGCTCCGGGTCCTGAAGGAACCACAACCGACGTCAGCGTGCGCACGGACCACCTGACGGCTGAATGACTCAGAGGAGGTCAAAGGTCAACTGATTTAAAGGGTTAATGTTGGGACGCAGTGAGAGTCATCAGCGTCAGTTTTTCTCACATTTATACACTCGCAGGTTTCTGTCTGCAGGGCTCATGCATGTTTTTATTCAGATTTTTCCAGGATTTCAAGGCAAATGTGTAAGACCACACATTCTCTGAAGCACGGCGCTCCTTTACGCTTTATTACTGCACAACAGCTTTTAAATATATATATTATTTTAAGAAATGCAATTTTTTTGCGATTCTTTTCTTTAAACACTTTTGATGATTTTCAAAAAAAAATTGCTTTTTTTCCATTCAAATTTTTGCTTTTTTTTTTAAAGAGAGGATTCTTTAATAATGTTTAATCTTAGAAAATTAAGAAACTTTTTTGTTTAAAAACGTATAGTTCTTTTTAAAGAAAACATCCCATCCTGGAAGGCATGTTTTCTTCAAAAATGACCAAAAATGAAACATTTATCAGCCAGAAACTGGTTGACAAATGTTTCTAATTGTTTCTAATTTCTCTGAACACATCATGTGTTATTATACAGATATGAGAAACAAAATTCTCACAAACTGAAATTCTGAGACTTTTCCAAAACTATCAGAGTAAATTTAGTTTTCAAAAACTTTTACAGGTCTGGAAATCGCTGTTTGAAAGCTTCCAGGACTTTTCCAGGTTTTTCATGACAGTATGAACCCTGTGGTGACAGAGAGCCGCGATGACGCGTCGCTCTGAGTTTAAATTTGAAGTTGCGGCGGCGTCCTGTGAGGGTGTGCGCTCACTCACGATGTCCTGGCAGATGTATCCGATGGCCTCCAGCGTGGACTCCTTCATGTGTTCGGTGCTGGTGGGGTCGGTGACGTTGGCCACCAGCTGCGGGATCAGCTCGGGCCACTGGTTCACGGGGATCTCTGCGCAGGCGATCCCGGCGACGCACTGCGACGCCGAGCTGGGTCGGTACGTCTCCGTGCCCAGCGTCTGTAAAACCTGACGGACAGACAGAGACACGTGAGGACAGCAGAGACATGAGATGAACAGGAGACGACGGCGGGGACGTCCTCAGAGCCCTTACGTAGTTCTTGATCTCGCGGCGAGCGTTGGCGTCGATAGCCAGCCATCTCTGCTGGTACTGCGTCTTGACGTCGGGGTCTTTGGAGGTCAGAGAGTTCTTCACCTGCAGACCAGCAGCGACTCGAGCAACCTGAGTGTTCCCCGGGTTCGCCAACACCTTCGACAACTCCACCAGGAAGGTGGGCTGAGGGGGGAAGAGGAGGAGGAGGAGGAGGAGGAGGAGGAGGAGGAGGAGACAGATTGAGTGAGACGACTGTGCTCATCATATTAGGAACTAAACAATAAGAACTTCAAGCACTTCGGCTCCGTCTGCCATCAGTGAACTGACCCTTTAAAAGGCTTCAGGTCTCTTTTTTCCCGAAATATTTTCACCAAATGTTGTTTGCTACATGAATCATTCCAGTCCAGCGAAAAATGTCAGAACTGGTTTAAACTGGGAAAATTCTGGCTTTTGGTGGTAAATTTTATTCTTAAAAAAATAAAATGTTATTTTGACATTTCACGACTCATAAAGACTTTTGATTTAAGACATCTGAATGAAAACTGAAGGCCTCGTTGTTTTATTCATGAATTCAATACCTTTTAAGCGTTTTTAAGGACCAGGGTTGGAAATCAGGATCAGCCAAATGCTGGTGAAATTCAGCGGCTGCTGGATTAGCTGAACTCTGCAGCCACAAAAACATCCATCTAATGAGCGGCGGGTCGATTTTGGATTCCAGCAGCCGGACAGAAAGAAACTGTCTGAATATTCACGTGAAGCTTCAGCAGAGGTACATTCAAGACTTTTCAATGCCACTCAATCAAATTCAAGACAAATTTATA
>NW_024628170.1:0-3298 GCF_008729295.1 Plectropomus leopardus | reverse complement strand
ACCTTTTTTAAACATTTGTCTTGTCTTTTTTTGTAAGTTTCATGTAACTTGTAATTTGCAACATCTTCCCATGCCTTCGAAAGAAATTAGGCCAGTTTGCTCAGATTTATAGAATTAAATTGCTTATGCTTTATTTTAAATCAGTTCTGGATGTACTTTGGTCCACGTTTGTTGTCTTTAAGTGTTTCATCTAAATGAACTGACCGGACAAATTTGAATGACTTCTCTCTTCATGACATTCAGCACTGTTTAAGATGAGAAGCCTGTCAGCCAAAATGTGACCGGACAGGCTGACATGTCCTGACTGTCCACTGTATGGTAAAGAGGATGGCATATGATCAAAAGCAGATTTGACTGACACCTGTCAAAGGCTGCTTTACATATTAGACCTGAGTCCTGTTCAGCATGCACGTGGTGAGGGTCAGTGCTTTTCTGAGTCATGCATAAACACACGTGAAATAAAATCATCTCAACGTTAACCCTGAAGGGGAAAAATGTGCAAGCTGCAAATTTATTTGAAATTTTCAGATGGATTTGTACAGTAAAATGACACGTGGGATGCAATAAGTGAAAGTTTTTAGATGCTGAATAATGAGGAATTTTAACGTCATTGGTAATCACAGGACCATTTTTGGACCAGCTGTCAGGGAAGGATATTAGCTATTGTCCTTTGAACAGAAACTGTTATTTTTTGAGTACTTCCAATACATCTGTCTGTTTGGGCAATCTCAAAAATATTTTACCCTTTTTACTTGTGTTTCTCTTTTTTTTGGAATGCAGGAGTGTTGATGTGCAGACACCTTCTGTGATACACAGTAAACCCTCCAGCTCTGAGCCGTTGCAAGACTGCTGATATGAACCAGACAGAAACATCCCCAAATGTGAGAGGACTGTGCCAAGATGTCTAACCACTGAATTTCTCAAGGGACATTTTTTGAAGCAGGCACTAAATATTTATGATTTTTTGTTTTAAAAAAACAAAACAACCTGTTAAAATATTCAGAAAAGTAACTTTTTTTGGACCTCAGCTTACTTCGACTTGAGTAAAGTCTAACTGCAGTTATTCTTCTTGCAGTACTCCTTCAGACTGTGTTTAATGCACTCCATGAACAGATGTGTATAAATAGCCAATTTGTGTTTGCATACATTATTTTTAATCCTCAGGTTTCTAAAGTGGCATAAAACCAACTTCTTCCACATTGCTGAATTTATGAACTTGTTTGGAGCTTTACTTTTAATTGAACCCATTGTTCCTCATTCTTTACAAGCTGGAACACTTGAATATTGAATGAGGACAACTTGGGCGCATTGATGGCCATGCACACCCACACCTGTGTAAGCAGATGAGAAACAAAGCCCAGCTGGCTTCCCCAGAAAGATGAGATGTCAGTAAGCGGTGTCTTCACTGCTGCCGCTGCTGCCTTCCTGCCCTGCTTATAGCAAAACTACTAAACACATTAATATGGATGAGATTAGACCAGTCGGGATGGAACTGCCAGCCCTCCAGAGCTGAACTACAAATCTATAGTGCTATCACGCTTCCTCACACATTCGCCTCTCACCCTCCCCTTTTTCTGCTTTACCTAGCTTCTATTTATTCTCCCCGCTGCTGTCTTCTCTCCTCGTCTGCACCAGTCCCCGTGGTGCCCCAATCAACTAAATGAGAGTATATCACAGTTAACAACTCTCTCAGAGGCATCTCTGGCTCATCGCCACCCGGGAGGAATTACAGGTACTCCAGTCTAATTGGGAGTAATTGGATTCTTGGGAGGAAAAGCCTCTTCACCGTGAAGCTCACTCATTTTCATTTCAGTGGCTACAGTGGTCCTCGTAGCTGTCGACATTTGAAGAAACAACAGTGAGTGTTATTATGAACCAACTGGATGGCCCTTAAATGTCACAAACATTTCTGAATGAGTCCTGGACGACTTCACTTCAGGAAGTTTCAGAGTATCAAACAAGAAACAAGGCATGTGTGACAATAAGAAATCTGAATGCACAGATGGATGTCTGTAGGTTTATGATTTTCTCTAGGATGGCACAAAGTACTAAACAAATAGAATTAGATAGACTGAAACTGTTTATGATCTAATATTTTGAAAGTGTTTATTGGAGTTGTTGGGAATAAACTCAACCCATAATTCATTCTTCTGCATGCCCAACACCTTCTCATCCCTAGTAATTACATATTGCTGCTATGTCAGTGGACTTTGGTGTCATATTACGCTCAAGGTGTCCTGCGTCTGATGTTGAAATTTCAGGATGCCACTACTGGCGCTGGAATGTCAACAAAAGCACATGGTAGGATTACTCTACAAAAGCATGTGGCTGTGTTGAGTTAACAAAAGCGTATGGAAACCAACGGCGAGATGTCAGCAAAAGCACATGCTTGGGATTAAGTAACAAAGTCATGGATGGTTAGGTTTAGGCAAAAAAGGGCACATTGTTAGGTGTAAAAAAATCCATCCCATTCAGACAGGAAGTGAACACCAACCTTCGGTACACCTTTTAGGGACCTTCCAGTTCTTTGTATTACATTCTTACTGGCAGCGTTTCAACCTCACACAATCCAGTGGTGTATCAAACGGCCGCAACAGATTCTGTTTATTGACGCTCCCTGTCTGTATAGCATACTGCCACACTAGGTGCCAAATGGCAGCCTTATAAACCGACCCCGCCCGGCAGCATATCATACTGACATGAAAGGTGGCTTTTGGCATCGACATCTTACACCAAAACATTTGACAAAGTGGCAGTAAATAATCCCGCAAATTAAAGGCCCACAAATGACCTTGCTTCATGCACCAGGATGCACGTAAATTGACTGAGCCCCATTGCCCAATAACGTTACATTGCAGCCTGTTTTGAACCTGTCGGCTGTGACAGTCTTGTTCAATACTGGTCTAATCTCTCACATTGTTGTCCTCATAAGTCACTTAGACACAGAAACGTGGAAAAACAGGGAGCAAGTTAGACAATACTGAATTTACTTTCAAAAATCAAATTGAAAAGCTACCAAAGTCTCCACTGAATTGTCACTCTTCTTCTTCTTCTTCTTCTTCTTCCTTCTCGTAAGCTTCACCCACATTCACTCTCTCAAACTGTTCACTTTTGGTTTCACGCCTAAAGCAAGAAGTAATAATGACAGTCCAGCAAAGCCGAGAACTATGGTGTGATTGTTGTGTGCATAAAGGTAATAAGAGTAATGGCTTTCAGCCTGTTTCTATGTGAAGATCTGACAAAATTGAAAAATTTTTTTGTTATAGTTTGCTGCTCTGTGTTCACAGTTTAAAATGTG
>NW_024628169.1:0-1356 GCF_008729295.1 Plectropomus leopardus | reverse complement strand
GACAATGAGGATATTTACTCCCTTCTCTGGAAAAAATCAGCTGTCCGGAAATATTTTGTAGAATAATATGGGCCAACAGACAAGAGCTTGCCAAATACAAACAATGCTGTTACGACATAGAATACTCAGGAAGCATGACAAACCTTAGCTAACTTGTTGCTCTTGCTTCGGCAACACTAGCAGCTCTGTTTCAACACCGTTTGGCTAAAAATATGTGAACACACCCTGAAATTTCAGCTGTACTGTTCTGCCAAGAGATGCAGTGTCTTAAACCCACGGGGAGTTAGTAAAAGGATAAACAATAGACGGGGGTTTCCTATACATTAATGTATTTGTGGCAGGCTGCCACAATCAAAACATCTGCTGCCATGAATAGACTTTCCATATTTGGATATATATACATACCATACGGTTATGCACTGCACAACAGTGTCAGGTGCATAAGTATCCTCTGTGATGGAGCAGCACAACAACACGCGCAGCGAAAGTGAAGTGAAACGTATCCGTTTATTGTTCTAGCTCGAAGAGTTTACTTGCACTCACTCTGCAGCAGCTCGTCCATCGATCTCATCAGCTCTGACGGGATCAGCTGGATCAATTATCTACGGACCGCGCCACACTTTGTCCGAAACTCCTTAAACTGCTGCTGAGAGTTTCATCTGTGCTGCGTTCAAGGACCCGCAAAAACGTTGTCTTTAGAGAGAGGACACAGAATGATAAAAAGAAAAGGGACATGAACACATGATAGAAAAATGCTTGCTGAAGCAATTTTTGTGTGTTAGTGGAGGCAGTTGTAGTAGTAGTTGTTGCAGTAGTAGTAAGTAACTTTATTGCTTTAACGCTTTACAGGTTACAATTAGTTTAAAAAAAATTAGATTGGAAGGGGCAGCTTCGCATATAAATGATTGTGTTAAATGGGCATACGATACTGTCTTATATTGATCCCAGGTCACTTTTTTTTTTTTGGAGATAATTTTTTGGGGTGTATTTGCCTTTAATCGACAGGACAGAATGTAAGCGTGAGAGAGGAAGAGAGGGGGGATGACACACAGTAAAGGGGCACGAGTAAATCCGGCACCTGCTCTATGCACTGAGCTATTGGGCGACCCCAGGTCACTAAATTCAACCACAACACGAATCAATTTCATATTGTGGTTGATTTTGTAATATTATTATATACTGAATTGCTACCCAAAACTGACAAAACATATTATCATGATAAAACTACTGATTCATAGTACACTCCTGATTATGATGCTGCACAAATGACTGTCAAAAAGGACAATTCACTCCAAAATCTATTTTGGTCCTGCCTGTAGTGCAGAAGGAAGCGTAAACCAGGAGGCTTGTGACGGT
>NW_024628168.1:0-5547 GCF_008729295.1 Plectropomus leopardus | reverse complement strand
ACATCACTCAGTGGAAACACAGTGTATTTTTAGCTAAAACACCTGTTGCATTTTGGCGAGTCATTGCTTTTTTGCAGCAGTTTTTTAGTCATGAAAAGCATTAGTTTGTTGCTGAAACATCATTTTTTCTGAGGCCGTGCTCCTCAACCACATATTTCAGGCCGAAACATGATATTTTCTCAACTATAACCACGTGGTTTTTGTACCACCACACACTGGCCACAGTATTGTTGAAAGTTTTAATGTCTCTGCTGCACAATGATAAAAAAAAAGTTCTGTTTTCAGCTTTGCCACGCTGCATTTTTCAGCTGATCCAAGGGTCTTTTTAACCCTTTGAAACCAGAGCAAACTGGCTTCATTTAATCAAAGAACCACGCCCCCTTAATAATATGACCAGATTTTAAAATATAAACATATTTTTGCCTAACAGAATTTTAATCATATAATTGTAATAAGTATGAAAATAGATCTATTTTTTTCTTTTCTCACTCGACTATTTTTTGTCACCTTCACTAATTCTTCTATTTTTCAGAAATATTATAATTTTAAGCATTTATCAGTTAATGTGTCATTTTATTGGCATATATTTATGTAATTTTTGTACTTTTCACAGATTTCTTGCTAACTTCTGGGTCATTTCTTCTTGTTTACTTCTTTTACCTTCTTCCCGTAAATTAAATATTTTTTTTGATTAGGGTATTGATATTATTGATATTGATATTTTGATGGACAGTTTTGGGTGAAATGAGGTAAAAGCTGCTCTCTCACAGACGCCTCTCCCAAATAAAAGCCTGCGCAGTTCAGTCCGGGAGATTAATTGAAGTTTTACGGTAATTATGCGCAGGTTTGCGTAACCTGAAGAGATTCAAACATCTGAGAAACATGTTTTCAGATCCCAACATTCCTCTGCAGGATTCCTCCCAGCATGCGTCAGGGCCACCGATACAAAACGACCCGTCCGGCTAAAACAGATGCAAGTATTTGGGTGGGAGGCCGCGAGTCCTCTGCTGGCAGGCGCTTCATGCAGTATGAGTCCGTAAGATGAAGTCACAAACATCGCAACTGTAGTCGACTCCCACTCGCCGGGCAGCACAGACGGGGCTTTATGTGGACGAGTACCAGCTGGTACCACGGGCTCCTCATCCTCCTCCGGGACTTCATTTGTTGCTGCGTCTGAAAAATCAGGACATGGAAGTGAAATCCAAGAGCAAACCTGTGAACGCGCTCCTCGGATGCGTCCTCGCCGTCTGCTTTTGCGGAGTTTGTGCTGAAAGAAGTGAGTAAAGAGCGGTGTTTTGTGCGGGGGGCAGCGGGGATGAGGAGGCTGCGGAGGGAGGAGGATGTTTGCAGCGTTTGCTCCTCTGACGCTTCTGTTATGGTGCAGGTCAAACTGAGCCAAAGTTTCAAAATACAAGAAAAATATTTCAAATATTTTTTTAACATAAAAATACGTACTCAATGTTTTCTCCCTCTTGTTCAGGTTTCCTGTTGTAAAAACTGAAAACGTTTGAAAATTAGGCAGCTTTATTTGTAAAGCACATTTCACACAGCAGAGCGCTTCAAAGTGCTTTATAGAGCAATGAAATATATATAAAAAACATAATAAAGGATACAGATTTATGATAAAAGAGTAGAGATGAGATATTAAGGTAAATTAATTACTTAACGATTTAAACATAATAAAAATCTAAGATAAAAATTAATAAAAAAGAGGTGCAAAGATAAAAACTGTTTAAAATTTAAGTTTAACTATTTAAATGCCTGTTTAACTATTAAACTTCCTCACCAAGAAAAAAGCAAGTTTGTTGTTTGTTTGTTGTTTTGCATTTTCTTTTGTCATTGGGGCTATAATAACAAGAATCAATGTTTTTTTTAAATTTATTTATTTATCATACCCCTTCATTTTTAAAAGATAGGCCTCTACCAAACAGTTCAGAAGGTCATTCATTGTAATTGTAAAATAGAAAGAAAAAAAAATCTAAATTAAAAGTCATTTACTGTTATAATGCTTGAAGTATGTTAGTAAACCAACATATTCATGACCATTGAATTAATATTATTACCAGCACTCATATTATTTCTATGCATGTTTACAGTTGCAGGATTTTGAAAATGTCTCAACAACAGTGAAAAAAATCACACTGATATAATTTTTTTCACCAAATATAAAATAGACTAACATTAATAATATGGTATTAACAAAACTGAATATTCATGCTGTTTTTATTTCATCGAAAATGTAATTTTTTTGTCGTAGCATCACTACTTTTACCATAAAAGGACAACTCGACTGTTTGGTAAAACATGCTTTAGACAGTAAAAAAAAACCCAAAACATATTAATGACTTTTATCATTGTAGATATAATTGATCAAATTAGATTTATTATTCAACAACAATGAATTATCAGAAGTTGATTTATATCTCAGCAAATAGTCAATTTCAGTTTCATTATTGTAGCTTCACTTCCTTTAATAAGTTTATCTTATTCCTTAAAAACTCATTAATATTTTGTTAGTTTTTTTTTTTTTTTTTAAGTTATAAGCATTTTTGGAAATTTTACTCCAAAAGCAAAAAGGTTCACATGACTTTTACTTTTTGGAATATAAAACTTTGAAGCTCAATATCTCCAAACTGCAGAGAACGCAGATAGACCCGAATAATTTTAAGGTGGCGACTTTCCTCTAGTTTTTGGATCATATCTTCTTCTATCCGACTCATTTTAAGCTTATTTATTTGGGTTTTTTTGGTGTTTTTGAAGGAAATCAAATCAATTCTCAGAGCTGAAAATGATTGTGAAAGTTGTCTGAGAGCAGCAAGAGTAAACTGATGTGGATCCAGGTGTTAAAGGGTTAAAGCAATTAAAGCTGTCAGATATATGTCGTGAGGTAGAAGAAAAAATGTGGGATGAAACAAAAATACCCAAATAAACTGTCGGTATTTAAGAAGAGTACATGAGTGGATGAACTTAATTCCAGTGTACTCTGCAGTGACCACGTGTGTGTGTGTGTGTGTGTGTGTGTGTGTGTGTGTGTGTGTGTGTGTGTGTGTGTGTGGGTGTAGGTTTCAGACATCAGAGTGACTCTAAAAAAATTTGATTATTGTAAAAAAAAAATTAAGAATTACTATAATTTATTTAAGAAAGGGAAATTTTAATATATTCTAGACTCTCTACATAAATCAAAATGTTCAGGCATTTTTCCGTTTTAATTTTAATAAAGTGGCCTACGGCTAGAAAATCAAAACTTAATAAAAATAAAAATTCAGAATATTAGAAACACCTGACCCAAAAACACAGACGAGCTGAGGGCCGCTATCAAACATTAGTATATAAATGAAGATACTTTTCAGAAGTTGGACATTTCTGTGTTGTAAATCACTTTTTGAATGATCTTTGGAAATATTCAAATAATTTTAGATACTCTCATGAGACATAATCATTGAAATTAAAACAAAAAATAGCGTGAAATATGTTGATTTACATGTAATGGATAAACAGTGTATGAAAGTTTACCTCTTGGCATTAATTTACCAAGAAAACAAAACTTTTTTCACGATATTCTTATTTTTGAGATGCAGCTGTTTCTGCATGTGCTGTTTATCTTTGTGTCTTTAATTCACAGAAATCTTCGGCTCCACTTCATGCAGATGTTGACTTTGTAAATTCTGATTTATCCAAAATCTGTCTCCTCTCAGTCTGTACAGTCCCTCCGGGCCCCGTGACGATCCCCGAGAACAACACGGCCGACGTCCAGGTGGTAAAAATCATCTCCAGCAGTGATGTCACGCTGACCGTCAGCGTGAACCCTGAAGACCTGTTTTACCTGAGAGCCAGTGACCTGATGGTGAAGAAAGGACTCGACTACGAGGTGATTATAAGTCAAAATTACGTGATCCAATCAGCTGACAGCCATGTACGTTTACGCTGGGGTAGGAAAACTTCCGGAAAAAGGTTAAATGATATATACCGCATACTTTACTATTATATTTGTCATATTATTTTATTAGTCATACTATAATAAAATGTCCTACTATAATGTTCAGTCTGAAATCATGAAAAAACATCATACTATAGTATGTCGTTAAAAGTCATACTATATTATAACATCTAAAATGATGACACGTGAGTATGACGCCCAGTATCATGATAAAAGGTCATAACATGTCGTCAAAATTATGAAAAAACATCATTGTAGAGTATAGCATGTCTTCCAAAGTCATGAAACAAAAGTCGTCGTTTAGGTTGTCGTCCAAAATCATGAATAAAATCAAACTATAGTATATCATCAAAAATTGTGACAAAAGTCACACTCTAGTATTTCGTCTAAAGTCATGACACAAAAGTCAAAAATCCTGAAAGAAAGTCATACTTTAGTATATCCCCAGAACTCATGAAACAAAGCTATGCCAACGTATGACGAACAAAATAATTTTAAAAAAGTGATACGAAAGAATGCCGTCAAAAGTCATGTAAAAAGTCATAGTATTGTTTGTCATCC
Source organism: Plectropomus leopardus (assembly GCF_008729295.1). Classification (NCBI taxonomy): domain Eukaryota; kingdom Metazoa; phylum Chordata; class Actinopteri; order Perciformes; family Serranidae; genus Plectropomus; species Plectropomus leopardus. The sequence continues at coordinate 1,049 of NW_024628168.1, read as the reverse complement.
AAATTAATGAGTAAAGTAATTCAATAGAATGTTGTCGAGAGTCATAGCGTAGCATTTGGAAAACGCGTTGTTGTGTTCGTGGCCCAGGGGAAGCTGGAAATAACTACGTGGCTTCCCTAATGTCCCACTAACAAGAACATCCAGCCTCAAAATAGTTCTCAAAAACAAAGCGGCAGTTTATTAACTCAGATATGAGCAAGCATAAACAAAAAATGCAAAATGTCACATGTCAAGGGGGGCTTGGAAAAGGGCTGAAAACAATATAGCATGTTGAGACGGTACATAGTATAGCATGCTGAAAAAACAGCCAAAAATGTCATGTTATAGTGTCAAGAAGCCGCAGCGCTCCTCTTTACTCAGACACTCTAAAAAATCAAACGCCACCTCAGACCTGCGAGGGAGTGGCTTATTAGAGAGGTAAGGTGTCTCTTTCTTTTCTGAGTGATACCCAACAGTGTTAACTTTACGGCTGACCAGACGAGGAGATAAACCCTCTACCACTCGGTCTGAGGGAGCGTCCAGGGTGGCTCATGGAGTACCTCTGGTACTACCTTCCCTTGGTATTTTGTTTTTATTCACTCGTCGTGAAACCAAGCAGCAAACAGAGCGTTCGCTCTGCTGTGTTTCCACCCCTCCGCATGTGGTTCATATATGATGATATTTCCTGACGTTTTTTTCCACATCCTATACTATTACGTGTCTCCACATGCTATACGAAGTGGTTTTCATTTGTTTCTTGGACATGTCATATTTTGACATTTTTGGACGTATTATACTATGATGTTTTCAGTTGAAACGCTAAATTATGATGGTTTTGGCTGTTTTTTCCACATCTTATATTATGATGTGTCTCCACATGCTATACTGAGTGGCTTTCAGCTGTTTTTGGGACGTGTAATATTTTGAAATTTTTCAACATACTATAGTATGTTTTTTTTTCAAAATGCTATATTATGATGATGTTTTTGGCCATTTTGGACATGTCCCAAAAATGTCTGAAAACAACATATTATAGCTTCTAAAGACGCACCATAATGAACAAAGTGGAA
>NW_024628167.1:0-4501 GCF_008729295.1 Plectropomus leopardus | reverse complement strand
ACAGAGCTGACCTTGAACACATCACAATAAAATCTTATGCAACATCATTTATTTAGCTAACTAGTTCTTATCCTGCTGATTCAAAGTCAGATTTCAACACTGGATTACTGTTTTTAGCTGACAGGACTTGCTACAAGTTCGGGTGTGTTTACCGCCGCTGCTGTGAGTGGATGATGATGAAGCAAACAGTGCAAATAATATTTAAGGCTCAAAACAAACTACTTCCAGAAAATATTTAAAATTGTTCGATTATCAGGAGGGTGGTTACAATTTAAGGGGTAAATTTAATTTCACATTGTGTTGTGTTTTTGTTTTTCAGTCTGTGGACTGAAAATATGGAACAGTGGAGCTAAAGCAGGGATTAGGAGGGGTTTGACAGTTATCGGGTGTTTACACGGATTATTGCTTATTTATTTGGTTATTTAATATTTATTTTTTACTAGTTTATCGTCCTCCTTATTTCTAGATAGATAGAGATAATAATAAAACATAGACATTTGATTTCGAGTATGTGGGTGTATGTACAGTATAAATTTAAGTAATTATTGTATTGGTTTAAATGAATAAGGAAGCTGGTTAATTAAAATTTAATGGAGGAGTGGGATTAAATAAGTTTTTACTTCTTCTCACTCCTTTTTGAGTATGTAAACCAAGTCATCGTGTGTTTGACCATTTCTTTTGCTTTATGCATTTCACTGTCTGTAAATATTACATTTTCTGTCTGTTCTTGTATAATAACTTCTTTACTTGCTTTTTTTTACATCTTTGAAATAAATCAAATCAAATAATGAGTGAAACTCGTGTTTGCAGTCGTGTATTTGTGTGTTCACCTGTGTAGTTTGAGACGATGCTAAAGGTCACAGTGCGGTTGTCTCGGCCGCTCTCCACGACGACCCGTAACCAGGTGTCCCAGGGCGGGTTCGAGAGCGTGGCGGAGCAGCCGGTCCCTGAGCAGTTCACTGTTACCGGGCGCTGCTGCAGAGAGCTGGAGCCGAGCCGGAGCACCAGCGAACAGTTTCCGCCGTCTGCTGCGTCCCCCGACGAACAGTCGGCCACAGAGACGGACAAAGACGAGGCAAACTCTGGAACATACAACCTGAGACACGCAAACAACATATTAACTGGACTGACAACAACAGAAGGATCATTTATTATCATTCCTGAATATTTGTGCATGAAGAAATAACATTAGGTACTCGGGTCTCGGTGCAAGTTAAGAGAGACGTGTCCAAAGCCGTGGCCCTCGTTAACTTTGCAGTTATTTGCTACGGCCGCGTCCACCACCCAGCAGGAAATGTCTGCTGCTAGGTCCATTACTTTGTTTATTTAACCTTTAGGGCCCACTTTAATATTAAACACACTCGTACCACTCTGCACACAAAATGCGCTTTTCAAAATCAAGTTTTAAAAAATATTATACATTAATATTATTTTTCGACTTTCATTGAGTTTATTTTTTAGCCAACATCAGTCCTAATCATAAATATCAAATACTCATTATTTTTTTAGAATTTTAAATGCCAGTTTTTTGTCATAATGCCACTATGTTCTTATATTTAAAAAAAGAATTATTTTCAATATTCTACATGCTAAGTATATTATTATTATTATTTTTATTATCATAGCCGAGGATATGTCAATAATTTGCAGCAACACTGATTGTGACAGTGCACCTTGTTGAAATAGCATGTATTTTCTCTGTATGCCAAATATGGTAAAAAAAGTAGGTAATAAGGTGGAAAATGGTAAAAATGACAAATTCCACGGCAAAAGTCCAGAATGCAAACCAGAAATAATACATTGCATGTTTTTATGTTTTTATGGTTGTGGGATCAAAACTTGCACTTTGAACGGGTTTCAATGGTGCATTTTTTGCACTTAACTCAACAATCTACTTTACACAGCGTATTTTAGACTTATTTTAGGAGCTGAGCTGGGAATTCCAAGATTAAACAAAAATACACAAAGACGGGACCAGAGGAAACAAAATGTGTCCACATGCTCACACACAGTTCTTACTTAAGGCGTGCAGGTCTGTCAGGAGCTGCTGTCTGCTGGAGGAATGTGCCCTGCTGTAAAACAGGCGTGTCCACCGATCTCCTGATTGATAGCTGAGGCTGGAAGAAGTAGGAGCAAGACGGAAAGCCCTAAAAGACACACAATAAATACACAATGAATATATTTATACTGGCACATAGTTCGCTTTAATTACTCAAGATTTTCTGCGACTTTTTATACAGTAAGTTCAAGGTAACAAGTATTTCAAAACAGTATCCAACAATCCTGCACCTTTAACAGTAAAATAATGGGGCTAATGCACATGAAAAATAGGAGTATGGAGATATAATGTTATAGCCTTCATTTCTAAGTTTTTAATCATTGCTTTTTTCATTATTTTTGTCTCTGGTGTTTTGATTTCATTTTTGATTTTTTCACATTTTATTTTATTTTTATTTTTATGGGTTTTATTAAGTACATTTACATATACGAGGAATTTGACCTGGTGTTTTGGTGCCAAACAATTAAGACAGGGGAACAAAATTAATAGAATATAATAAAGGTAAAAATATGGATTAATATAAAAATACAAAAAAACCCATACAATAAATAATAGAATATATAAAAAACACAAAATGTATGTACAAAAGTTGCAATGGAAATTAATAATCTCCAAATAAAACTAAATAGCGTTTTGCAAAATGTTATTATTGGCCTTTTTGGCTGCACGTTTGTATGAAAAGTGTTATATAATTAAGTGGCGCTGCATGGGGTTGATAAGATTAAATAGAAATAGAAATGTTCTTTCAAGGCCAGCCCTTAGTAAATAAGACTTTGACACTTTGAGCAGCAGCTCTACGCTATGAATAGAGGCCAAGATAAAGAATTAGCAGAGGAATGTGGTTTAGCTACTTTGCGTAATAAACAATCCTCCCCCCGCTCTGGTGGAACCGGACGAGGGAAAAGAGAAATCTTCGAGTCGAGCACGACAGGAATATTTACTCTTTGATGACTCCATGCAAAACAAAATTATTATTAGATAAATGAAAAGATGAAAACACATAGTTGAAGTGAATATTTGTGCGTCGTGTTTTTGTGCATCTATCTAGAGTAACAGTCCATTAATGAGATCTTAGAAAATGAGAACCTAAACAAGTAAGGGACGGTTCTTTATTTATCAGAGAAGGGGGTGGCTGGGGTGTGAGTTTATTTTTTTCTTTCCTTAAACCTCCTTGAAGCTTCACATACTTTTTCTTCAGCCCGCGGGAATGACCAGGGGACCTTCCTTAGCCAAAATCAAAAATAGACGTCTGTCTGAAATGCTTAAAAATTATGTCACATGCCTCCCCCAATATTATAATATCTCCCTGCCCCCTCATAAATAACAAACAGTCCCTAACAGAAAGTAGAAAGCACTCACTGTGTAACGCTTTACACAAACCTTCTGCTCAATGCGGCCATCATCTTCAGGCAGGTGGGCACCGACGAACCAAACACCAGGAGCGGGATTGGAGAGGTTAAAGGTCGTGGAGCTGTGTGATGTCACCGGCAGGTTGAGGGACAGACAGGGGCTCCACAGCGTCGCATTGGGAAACACCGTCCCCGTCGGGTTTATAACTGGAGGAGCGCCATATTGAATATGGCTGCAAAAGAGAGAGAGAGAGTTTCAGAGTCAGGTTTAAAGAAAATGTATCAGAGAAAATTAAAAAAAATTAAAATTAACAACAGAGAAAACGTTTTCTCGGTGCAGAACTTTAGTTTTTCTCACATGGTGACGTTGTGCTGTCCACAGTGGAAGTTGTGGCCTTTGGTGACGGTGAACACCCAGCGAGCGATGGCGGTTTCTTCAGGAATATGAAACCTCTGCAGCCTCACGTTGCCGTACCAACCGTACTTTGACAACTTCTGGGCCGGTTTGGACGAGAGCTCTGACACAAACGTCACCTGTCCATCTGCAGAAAAGACAGAGGACTCTTCATGAAGATCATCTGAACATGTCTGGTTCATTCTGGATTCTAGCTTTGTTTTTAATCTGGTTGTGTTTCTTTTCCTTTTATTTTGTGGTAGATTTCATCCCATCTAGAGACTACAGTTGAAAATTAGCCGAGTTTTTTTCTGTCTTTCCTTACTTTATTTATTTTTTTAACTTTATTTTGTTTTTTATTATTGGTGCTGCTGCTCTGCCTCACATTTATGTATATTTCTTGTGCTCTTTTGATTAGAGTTTAAATGCTGGCGTTTGGTTATGCGCCAACCTAATAGGTGTATTTTGGGAAGAAATGCCACCATTGAGGATGTACTTTTATCACTGTAAATGAAAACATGAGAAGACCAAAAGTATGACAAGCATGTGAATATTGTTGTGGGCCTCCTGTGTGTGCTGTGTGTGTTATGTGCTGTCTTTGTGTTATAGGTTGAAGAAATAAAAAGTAAAATAAAATAAAATAAAAAATAAGTCAAGCTGGCCAAACTGTTATTTTAAACTGCGAAATAAATGGGTAAT
>NW_024628166.1:0-3714 GCF_008729295.1 Plectropomus leopardus | reverse complement strand
TTAATTCATTTATTTTTTACAAACTTGACACAGGTCACATGCGGTCCATTAAGAATGGATCTGCGACCCACTTTTGGACCACGACCCACCAGTTGGGAACCACTGCTCTTAAACGACACCTTTCATTAGGCCAAAGCTTAACCAGAATTTTTGCATAGGTTTTTTCCCCATTTTGCTGATATTTTGACAACAGTGTGCTCTCTCTGTCTCTCTTCCTCTCTCTATCCTTCTCTCTCTTTGCGAGTGTGTGTGTGAGTCAGGAGTCTCTAGATATCCTTTAATGTGTGATAACTTGTCAAGAAAAAAACAACAAGACCACGAGACCAACAAAAATCCTCAAGAGCTGTAAAAAAGGTATTATACTATTTATATATGTAAGGTTTTTCTTAAATAAATCTATTGTATACAAGCACCTCAAACCGTGTGAGACCTTAAATAGCAGCAGTGCAGGACTACAGTACAGTAGGAAGGGGCTTTCTTAAAAAATCTCATGTTGTACTTTGTATATTGCCTTAACAAATTTATTCATCTATAAGCCCCCACTGAAATGAGGTTACGAGCCTGAGGCGAAAAGGACCCGCTCGACTCCTGCAGAGTTTTGATATGAAAGTAATTATTTTCCCGGTGGCTACTGCAGGGGGATTCAGTTTATTTTAGCTCAAAGGGGGTTATAATACATTACCGATTTCTAGTGATATGAAATCACATAAACTTCCAAGAATAATAGAATTAGCATGAAAAGGCCTGGGTGTCAAATTGAAATAGGAAAATAATAGCCCCGGCAGCTGGGAGTGTGTGTGTTTGTGCATATTGGATAGGAGATGGGGATTCGTGGGGAGGCATTTTCATGAGCTTTTTTTTTCCCCTCTCTCCCTCCTCTTCTTCCTCTCTCTCTCCACTTTGTCAGGGCCCCTTGTAGCAGGGCTATATTAAGATAGATGTTCGATGATATCCCTCATTGTTCTGTCGCTTTACATTGATGTTTCTGTGTTATCAGCCTATTGATCATGCGTCGGCTGTAATAGGACGGGCAGAGGCAAACGTGCCTATTTACAATAGCAGAACACATTTGTTCTAATAGGGTTGGTGGTCCCCAGGGAAGCCACGCGGGATCTGGGACATCTGCTCCCTTTTGCAATATTAGCAGTGTTGACCACAATATCACGTCGACCCAAGGAAGAAATGTCGAGGCTGCTGTGTGGTGTGTAATAACAATAAAAATTAAAAAAAAAATCTTAAAACAAAAATATATTTATATAAATATATATCCAGTCCAACTATAGCTTGTTAAAAATCCACAAGCCCTTTAGTGTTCTCTTTGGGTCTCGATTTGCAAATAAATTGAAAATAATCAGAGGGGTGAGCTTTACGTCTGAGCCGGCGCAAATGAATTTCTGAGCCAGTGTCCCTTTCAAAATATTTACATAAATTTCAACCCATGCAGCTGTTTGCTCTAGGAAGCAATGTCTTATTAGGTTTGGTGGGGGGCAGGGGCAGCCAACATGGCACACACAGGGAACATGCACAAGATTAGGCCTGCAGAGGCTCTGGGTTAGAGGTGCATACTGCACGAGAGACCTTATTGTGCTTTATGGTGTATTTATTTTTTATTTTTAATCAATTAATTAATTTTATTTCCCACGATATCAGTATAAGCTTTTGATATAATCACCTGGGATATGTTTTTAATCTGAGTTTTGAAGGGGCATATTTTTTATTATAAGGTTATAATAGCCTAAATGTTTCCACTATAAAATTAGAAATATTATGACAAAATTAAAGGCCGAAATTGATAAATTCATAGGTTGTTAATTCTTAAAAAAAAATAATACATGGTGTTATATACTAAATTGTGGGATAACCGGGGCCAATTTCAAATAACCCCTAAGATTCTTCGGTGTGTATTTTTCTGTGCTACTCTTCGGCTATTTGGGACGTATGCCCAGTTCATCCATAATTCATTAGCACACTGAATAGGAGTATCGCTGGCTGCACATTGGTGGCCTTAAGGTGAAATTAGCGATTTGCTTAAGTAGTTAAGCTTTTCTTGCCTGAGAGCTGCACGCTGCATGATTCAAGACAAACTATCAATCGATATGCCCAGGCAGCCTCCAGGAGATGTGTCGTCCATGAATCATACTTTATGAATTCAATTTATACCCGGAGAAATTTTCAATTTGAACGCCGGATCATTATGGGAGAGTGTAAATTGTTTTTGCTCTATTATGCATCGGACGCCATCATTTTTCTTTCTAATTACGGAGGTGTCAGGTCGGGCTGTCATGCAGACGCTGATTTTCAATTTAACTGATCATCATGCATTCATTTTCCCATTTGATAAATCTGCTATCTCGAAGCTTCTCCATGCCCGGAATGCTAAAAGAGAGGCACAGATTGGCAAAGTAATAGGGGCCTGTATGCGGCAATAAGTGCAGATCAGGCAGCTAATTTAGCACCTCCTGGTATTTCCATTTCCATTTCTCATTTCCAACTCTCAAAGGAGGAAAAGCAGCCCAAAGGCAGAAAGCTGGTAGGCTTTCCACTATCGGAGAAAGACAGAGAAAAAAATCTACCAAAACGGCTTGTTTTCAACCACACATTTCCTAAATTAGGATATCAAGCTTAATTAAGGCTAATAGAGTTTTCTCAGTATGTGTTAGTTTTATTTAATAGAAACAAATTTGCGCAATTAATTACGGCCGCGATATTAAGGGTCTCATTTGCAGCATTCGAGCTGCAGCCTAAATCAGCGTCTTCAGAAATAAGCCTCTCATTTCCAAGCCAAATGACTAACCAAATGTTTTTCTAGCTTCCATCACAGATATTATATCGGTTTAGTTACCATATTATATCCAAGTAGTCAGATTAGACATAAATAGATCAATTTTACTGCGCCGGATGACTTAAATTTGTGTTGTTTTTTTTCCATTGCAGAAATTACATTTATTTTGAATATTTAGATACAATTTATAACCCCAACTTTAATACTTTACACTATATACAAAAAAATCTCTTTAATTATCACATGGAGTATCAATTTAAGCTTTATTGCTCTGCCCACATTTGACACAAACGAAAGATTTTTTTAAATAACTGTGACAGGGGAGGATTTCACAAGTTTCATGCTTAAATCAACCCAAATGGCCAACCTGTGTTCTCGCCACAAATCCCGTCCCTCTGTACAGGCTACTCTTGTGCGCTTTGTGTTGCTGTATGAGATCTTAGTGGCTCTGGGGGCTCAGTTTGGATAAGAAAGAAGCGTGTCCCCCTTTTTTTAAAAAAGGATCCTCCATAAAATGAAATGCCACTTGACATTTGGCTTCTCCTGCAGCAACCCTGCCATGCCTTTTAGGATTATTTTACATCTACATACTCATTAATGCGCCGGTGGATTTAATCATTCTTATCTTTCCCGTGCATACCTGGGATAAGCCTGACATTACCATCTGCATTGATTTCTGGACGATCCTTAAAATAATTTTAATTATCTTGGAGTATTTCGCGCAAAAAATCCCTCTAATCAAAATTTAGTTAATAACACTTGCACACTTATAGCTCAGGTTTCTGTATGCTGGTAACTCAAATTCAGGCGAATTAAAGATGAATTAAAATTGTACATTAGCTAAATAAGAATAATTGATCATACCACTATCTTTGTTATTTTTGTAATATATATACATTTTTAAATTTATTTCCCAGAAAGAATATACAAAG
>NW_024628165.1:0-2226 GCF_008729295.1 Plectropomus leopardus | reverse complement strand
TGTGTATTTGTACCTGTGTTGATGTGTATTTGTACCTGTGTTGATGTATATTTGTTCCTGTGTTGATGTGTATTTGTACCTGTGTTGATGTGTATTTGTACTTGTGCTGACGTGTATTTGTACCTGTGTTGATGTGTATTTGTACCTGTGTTGATGTGTATTTGTACTTGTGCTGACGTGTATTTGTACCTGTGTTGATGTGTATTTGTACCTGTGTTGATGTGTATTTGTACCTGTGTTGATGTGTATTTGTACCTGTGTTGATGTGTATTTGTACCTGTGTTGACGTGTATTTATAGCTGTGCTGATGTGTATTTGTACCTGTGTTGATGTGTATTTGTACCTGTGTTGATGTGTATTTGTACCCGTGTTGACGTGTATTTGTGCTCCTGTCGTGTGTTGCGTTCAGGTTCGTGGAGTACGGCGAGTATAAAGGTCACCTGTACGGGACGAGCTCTGAGGCGATCGAAGAGGTGCTGAAACGAGGACGGATGTGCATCATCGACGTCGAACCACACGTGAGTTTCTTTTTTATGATCGATAACATTATTTCATTCAGAGAAAAGCTGAATTTAAAGACATAAATGTTAGTTTTAATCATTGTTAACGGGTTAATTAACTCATCGATTCACTATCTGCCAGTTATGTGGTTTCTGATCAGTTTAATTATGTCATCAGAAGTTACTCCAGTGGAAATATGTGATATAGTTTCATCGTTCTGATCCAGAAAGTCCTTCTGAGGCCTGAGACTGAGATGAAGTCTCACTCGCTGATATTTTAAGGTTTCATAAAGTCTGAAAGAAGACGGAGAGCCTTCACACATAACCAACGTTCAGTTTATTTCCCAGACTTCACTTTTCTTGTGCTGCTGTCAGACACTTTTCACAAGTATTTAACCCTTTGAACTCTGAGCTCAGCCGTGTGATTTCTTTAACAAACACGGGGAAAAAAGTAATGAGCAACTTGACAAGAAATTGCAAGAAATTTGTGAATTTAGAAAGTGATTTTTAAAAAGCGAGGGGGAAAAACTATATTGATAGCTTATTATCATTTCCACATATTTTAAATGATGTTAAATGATTCTTATTTTTTTAAAGTGCTTTTTCCAGCTCTTTTTTTTAACTTTCTTTTTATTTATTGATTTATTTGTTTGTACTTTTCTTTTCATACTTTTAACTAATGTCTTGCTAATTTTTTTGGTAGTTTCTTTAGTTGCTCATTGCCTTCTTTCCATGTTTTTTAAAGAAATAAAGCAAATTAGTGCAGATTTCAAAGGGTTAAGGACGCGCTCTGTCATTTGGCCTCGTCGGTTTTCCTTTTTGTCTACAAGTCTCATAAAACGCGTTAGTTCTTCACTGAGCTCGTCAGCTCTTTCTGCAGACGAACATTTTCAAAATCACAAAAAGTAATTTTATTAGTTTCCTGAAACAGCTGCTCACTTTGTTTTTTTATCAAACAAACAGGAGGAAGTAATGCCTCAGGTGGGGACTATTTCCTGCGGCGGATTAACACAGTGATGTTGGTTTTGTTGTCAGAGCATCCAGCCGCTGCGGACGAGGAAACTAAGGCCGTATGTGATCTTCATCAAAGCTCCGAGTCCGGAGAGACTGAGAGAGACTCGGAGAGACTCGAGGATCATCACCAACTGCTCCGTCAACAGAGCCTTCACAGTAAGAGCTCCCCAAAAATAGCACCGCGCCTGTTTCTTAACCCTTTAAAACCTGGGCCTGCCTGCTTGATTCCTGACAAACGCATGAGGAAAAGACCTGAGCAGTTGGAGCAGAAATGACCCAAAATTCACCACAAAATTAGGAAACCACAAAACATGAAAATGACTTGAAGATTAGCACAAAGAAAGAGAGAAAAAAATCCAAACAAAAAAAAAACTGAAAATGGGACGTAAATACATACATAAATACGTAAATAAAATAATAATAATTTTTTTTAAAAAAGGGGGGTGAAAAACAAATAAATAAATAAAGGAAATGACCTAGAAAACTGCCTAAAAATTCTAATAATTCAGTTAAAAAAAAATAATATAGAACAGGGGAAAGCCGAGGCTGTAAACCAAAGAGTTAATAAAACAGTTTAGTCAATAATGCCGACAAACGGCGGACAGGAGTGAAGGCAGAATGAAGTAGAGACAAAAAAATTACACAAAAACGGTAATAAAAAGGCGTAGACACAGAACAATGAAAATAATAATAACAACAACAACAACAACAA
>NW_024628164.1:0-1980 GCF_008729295.1 Plectropomus leopardus | reverse complement strand
ATTTACAAGTATGTCACATTTTCTTTTATCAGGATCCTATAACAAGTTACAGGTTACAAGTTTTAGTCGGGAATAAAAACAGATTTATTTTATTTTCGAAGCCTGAAACACAAGTTACCTTATATTCCCTTTTCTTAGACCAAAAAAAAAATGAATAGCTCTAAAATAAGTTCATGATCTATCTTGTTAAAAGGTAAGTTTGCTCATTAGTTTCAATTAACCTTTCAATCGTGGCGTTTTAATGCCCTCTAGTGGACATAATGAGCCAATGCAGCCAATTCAAATGAGTCAAGTTAACGTCAATGCAGAAAAAATAGTATATTCTTGATTTCCGGTTAGCACTTTCAAAATAATAGTTACCAAAACTTGTTAAACTACAAACGGTACAAATTAACAGCTGCTCATAAAACTCCAATAAACAACAAACAAGCAAACAAACAAAATAAATAAATACATAAAATAAAGGGGTCAGTGGTCCAATCAGAAAACAATATATGGATGGTTTCGAAAATGGCAAGGCTTGTTGGCTTTTATACATTTCATTGCTTACTTGAAAATTAATAATTAACCCTTGAAACCTGAGCAAATTGGGTTGATTTCTTTAAAATACAAGGGGATAAGGCAATGAGAAACTTAATAATAATAAATAATAATTAAAGAGTTTATTTGTAATGCACTTTGCATTTGGAACAAATCTCAAAGTGCTAACAAATCTCAGTCTAAAGACTTTAGGCACAGGACTTCTCACACCCAAATGTAGCAGTTAATTAGTAAAAAGTAAAGAGACATTTACCCGAAAAAAGCAAGAGGAAAAAACGACAAAAAAAGACATGTATAAAAACAAAACAAACAAAAAGTGATTTTTTTTTAAATATACTTTTTCTCTGCTACATAATATTAAATGTATAATTATAATGATTACTAATATATTTACTTTTATTAATTTCTTGCAATTGGCGGGACATTTCTAATCAAGTTGGACATTGTCTTTTCCGCATGTTTTGAAAGAAATCAAACCAGGTTATAAAGGGTTAAATATCTTGCGAGAGGCGTCTGAGTACAGCACAACACAAGAAAGTTCATGTCGCACCAGGTTTTAAAGAGTTAAAAGCGGTCTGCCATTAATATTCAGCATCTGTGGATAATAATAATCAAACGATTGATTTAATTTAATAATTTCCCTCCTTTTCCCCATTTACATCCAAAAGTTAGTTATAATATGTTCTAAAATGGGTGCTTTAATTGTTGTTGGTCACAATAAAGAACTGCAACAGATTTTTTTTTCATTAGTCAAGTTAACATCAATGCCAACATCAATTCATCATGAATTGAATACAAATACCTCGACTTTATCTTCATCATGTTGTAAATACACACTGATCTAATTGACCAAGACTGCAATGTTACTGCAGCACATGCAAAAAGTATAAGAAGTTGTCAATTTACTTCTGTACTGTTTGTGTATTTTTCAATATAGGGCAGTGTTAAATGGAGAGAAGTACTAATAGATGACTATTTTCTGCAGAGGGCGCCAGATCCTTTTTAAATGGAAAGATCTGATGAGACATGGAAATGGAGAAAAACACAGTGGTGGTTTTATTACTCTGGGTTCAAGTTCGTCAGATCTTTTATAACCCTTATAATTTGAGCATTTTGTCCAAGCATGGAAATGATTAGGCCTATAGCTTGGTATAAATGTGCCACTAATGACCATTTAATAGCCAGCATATGGGCATTACACAGAAAGGGCCACCGGCATTAAAAGCCAAATGAACATGCAAAATGTACTAAGAGGTCACTTTTTAACAATCTTTCATGTCCCTGTTTTATTATTCTGACTGCTGCCAGTTTCTGCGGAGGACAGATAGTCGCTGTGAACCTGAGGGTGAACATCAGTCTCAGATTCCCAGCATACATCCTGCACAGATACCACAGGAGGGGCCAGACTGGACACGCTTTTCACACATGAGGAGATATATA
>NW_024628163.1:0-2796 GCF_008729295.1 Plectropomus leopardus | reverse complement strand
CAAATGGAACAAATAACTTATTCTCTGAGGCTCCAAAAACATATATTCGCTAAAAGGTGGAGCCCTGCCATGGGTATACTGATATAATTTTATTTCTTTTATTCCATCTTGCTCTATTCTACTTTATTTTATATTTTTCTTTGTCACTGTAGTCTCTGTCTATTTTGTGTACCATAATTGTCACCTTGTATATGAAACAGCAGATATGATGATTATGATTCTGTACATGATTTTGAATGAAACTTAAATAAAAATTAAGTTAAAAAAAAAACAAACCGTAAGATTCACCACACTTGCTTGCAGTACAATAAAAAATAAAATGTAGTACTTTGCTTGCATTTTTGACATTTGTACTTCAGACTGTCATCCGAACAATACAATACACAGCATTGCACTGTAAACAGAGATACTAGGGAGAACATACATTATTTGTCCATTAACTGATGTTTGTATTTTGTTTTGTTTACACAGTTTACATTTTGTTTCAGGCAGCCATTTCTGGATACCATAAAGTTCTGGCAGTGAGGCGACGATGGAGGGCATTAGGGTCTTATACAGTAAGTCTGCACACACTAGTTTCACACTCTCTCTCGTTGTTTCATTCACAGATAGAGACCTCTCTGTCCCAAGAATGTGAGTATGTGTGCACAAAGGCACACATAAACTACATCTCTCGCTCACACACACGCTGGTTCCTGTGTGTGAGTGGGCTGCATTGTGCGGACAGCATGGAAAACCGAGGCAGAGAGGGGCCGAGCGGCTGGCAGTGCCAGCTCAATGAGAGCTGGCAGTTGGCTTTAGAGAAACATTTTCAGGGTGCCAGCCAGTATGAGCGACTCTCCGCCCCTGTAGCCGATGGACTCTGTTTTTCCATGCAGAAAGTTGGCACCGTACACAAGATTTTTTTGACCCAGTTCAATTTCAGTTCTGCTGTCCTGCACAAATTCAGCTTATGGAAATGCTCGCTGACAAACAAGAGAATAGCACACAGACTTCTGAGACAAGCTTTAGCTAAACTGTGTTTGGCATCTTCCAATGAAGAAAGCAGCACATCATATCAAGGTGATAACGAGGACAACAAAACAGTGGAAACAAGCAAATTGCCAAAGCAAATGAATGCTGTAAAACTAGCAAAAAAGCCCACTGAGTCAAAGAACCTTAGATTTTGAAGTACTTATAAATCCATTCCCTACACATACAACACCATCTCTGTGATTCACAAAAGATTATTCTGTCCGATCCGAAAGCTTAAAGAAGCTGGATCTCTAATTCAATATATGGCTCTGACCGAGGCTGACTCACAGGCCTGGCTGATCATCACCACAGTCACGCGGGGTGCAAGCGAGGCTGCCAGCAAATTCATGCACACCAGAACTAGGCAAAAAAGTTGCTGAATACAGGAGCCAGCAAAGTCAAGTGTTACCTTTAAAAGAACAACTGCACACGGAAAACACAGCTTTATCTGGTGTGAACAATTTAAAGTATTATCCTAACAAACCCAATGTATTTGCAGCTCCATGTATAGTTAAATAGTTGTCATGTTTTTGTGAATCCTGGGAGGCCCTGCTCTCTCTACAAGATGCACTCTGCAATGAGCTAAAACCAGTTGTTCTCTTTTTTTAAAAGTGACTACATGCAATCAATGTGAAAGTAGCTTTGGAATGATGTTGCAGTTAAAGCCTGTGGTTGCAGTTTCGGTTTCAAAATAGCCATTTTTGATGATGAAATCTTTCCTTTATGAAAGAATAGGCAACAACAGAGAAGTCACCACCCATCCTCTGTTATAGGAAGCCTTCTTGAAACACTTCTTTATCCTTATAGAGTCTAAATGTAATGAGGTGATAAGAAGAATCCCTTCAAATAAAGAGAAACATACTAAAGAGTAAACTGCTCACTCCTTTAGAAGCCACCTTGTTTCTAATACAACAAAGTCACAGTTGCCAGGAGTCTGAAAGTACCTCAACACTACCTGGCTGGACAATGTCAACTGTGAACAATCACCAGTGCTGCTCTTTAATCAGTGGTGTTGTATTTACACAAGGCCGTGGTCCTGGCAAATGTGTAAGCAGGAACAACATGGTTTGGAAACATTAACTGATAACATCCCAACTGTACTAAAACTGAAATGACTAATATGCTGTCACCTGGAGGGTGTGGCGAGGAGAGAGGAAAAAGAAGTGAGACAACAAAGTTACTATGTTTTTCCTTACCCAGAGAAGTCTGTAGACAGAACTCCATAGTTAAAGATAAAGACTCTGCTCACTTGGCACACTGTCAAGTAGCCCATAGCCGTCACCATGGAATACCTGTATGTGGAAGAATAAACAAAACAAATCACACACCTTCTGGTGATACAATACCTGTAAATGTGACAAAAAGGGGCTTCCACCTCTTCATCCAGTATTAATACGTTTAAATGACTTGTCACCTATCATGTTAGCAATTTTTGCTAATGTGCTACAAATTCTATTATTTAATCCCTAGAAAAATGTGCCAAATAGGAGATTCAACAATTATTTGATCAATTGTCAATCATTAAATTAACTGCCAATTTATATGATATTCAATTAATTGTCATTTTAAGAGTCATTTTTAAAGAAAAAACAGTCACATTTCTCTAATTCAAGTTTCTTAAATATTAATATTTTCAAGTTTCTTTCCTCCTCTATGGCAGTAAACTGAAAATCATTGAGCTGTGGACAAAACAAGGCATTTCAGAGTGAATGCTAAAATAATAATACTTATACTACTACTCCTACTACTACTATTTCTAATGATAATAATAATAATAATAAT
>NW_024628162.1:0-3650 GCF_008729295.1 Plectropomus leopardus | reverse complement strand
AAAGGATAACATAACAAATAATAGATAAAAATGTAAAAATGAATAAATAAAATAATATAGCATCTAGTAAAACAGACTAAAATGTATAAATAAATAGCTGATAAATAAATTGGTAAAATTCAATTAAAAGCCAAATAAAATAAAAGAAAAGAAAAGAAAAGAAAAGATAAGATAAGAAAAACAAGCAAATGACTGGGGGGAAGTGTTTGAAAAAATGAAATCATTTTTAATATAATTTTGAATATGTAACTATGATCATTATAATTATAGATTTTTCCCTGCTTTTTTTGGAGTAATTTTCTAAATCCAGTAATTTTCTATAATTCGTGAAACACATATGACTAAGTTGCTTATTGCTTTTTTTTGTCCTCATGCTTTTTTAAAGAAATTGCACCAATTTGTTTGTGGCTCCAGAAGTCGAGATGCATGCAAAAAAAATTAAAAATCAAAAGGCCTGATCTGCAGGTTTCCAGTCACTTGGTTTGTGTGTGCTGATCTCACACGTGAAGACACGTAAAGACGACCTGTTTTCTGGCGGTCTCGGAGGTCTGTGAGGTCACCTGATCACTCTGAAGGTGTTTCACTCATTTTGAGCTTCACGGGGGAAAGTTCCCGCTGTTTGTTTGTGTTGGACTTTATTTCTGGAGCTGCACAAACGAGTCGCTGCTTGCGTTTGGGCGCCGGCTGCTCGAGGTGCCCTTCGGTGCTGCTGTCACCGCTTTGACTGACAGGCCTGTGCAACTCAAGAAAACCCGGGATTAACAGTTAGCCGAGCGTAAACAAACACGGACGTTTTAAGAGCAGCAGGCGGAGAAACTTCTGACCGACTTCAGATGTTGTTTCACTGCTGCAGCAAGGACGGATTTTAAGGTCAAAAAATGAAAATAGCGACTGAACAGAGACTCTGCAGATACGATCATTTGTGTATATGGTGACTGATTGGAGGCATTAGGATTTAAAGTTTTTATGATTAAAATAAATTTGGCGTAATCACGGGATCATTGGAAAGCATCTTAAGCCGGCTGGAAAGATGACGAGTCTTTGAGCGTTAATGTACCTGTGAGCCAGAAAAACGTGATTGACAGCTGGTTAATGAAACAGGAAACAGACTGTAGCGATCCTGACATGAAAACACTGACAATTAAAAACACCAACAGCAGCTGTTAGTTTGTCCTGCTCAAATCAAAGTCACTCAGAGGCTGATGAGGGACTGAGGGACCGATGGACCTATGGACCGATGGACCTATGGACCTATGGACCTATGGACCTATGGACCAATCCACTGATGGACTGATGGACAGATGGACTGATAGACCTATGGACTGATGGACAAACAGACAGATGGACTGATGGACCTATGGACCAATGGACCGATGGACTGACGGACCAACCGACTGATAAACCTATAGACCTATGGACTGATCGACTGATGGACTGACAGACAGATGGACTGATAGACCTATGGACCTATGGACCTTTGGAGTGATGGACTGAGTAACCTATGGACCTGTGGACTGACAGATGGTTGGACTGACGGACCTATGGACTAACAGACTGATGGACAGATGGACTGATGGATGGAAGACCAGTGGACTGATGGACAGATGCACAAAGGAACTGATGGACTTTTCAACTGATACTGATGGACTGATGGATGGATGGATTGATGGACGGAGGACAGATGGACAGACTGAAGGACTGAAGGACATATAGACTGATGTACTCACAGACTGATGGATGGTGGACTGATGGACTTATGGACTCACAGACGGATGGACTTATAGAGCAGACGGGGATGATGTGGACAATGCGTCTGGTCCTGCAGATCTGATAGCGTCGGTCCTCTTGACGATTGTAAGGGGGGACGTCCTCTAATCTTATTTATTGAGGAGCTTTAGCGGCTCTCAGAGAGGAGCTTTAGAGCTGCGGCCTTATCGTTAGCACCGAGCGAAGGCGATTAGCAGCAAATTATAAAACAAAGAATTAAGTTCTGAGAGACAATCTTGATGAGATCTCCGCTAAACGAAATCAATTTGGAAAAGTGGAAAATCACGACGGGGGAACGTTAATGCTGAGAGGAAACACAAACACTCTCTGTTTCCTCAGAGCAGCAGGTCAGTTTTCAACAGGCGGGAAAATCACTTTTTATTTAAAATATAAAGAACTGATTCAGGAGGAAATGAAACATGAGTGATGTGTAATATCTGTAATGAGCTGTTAACATTTGAAATTCACAGCGTGCGACAAAATGATCATTTTATGAATTTAACCCTCTCTTTGGGCTGTAATAACAAGAATATTTTTTTTTTTACATTCTTCATAAGTTTTTAAATATAGGCCTCTAACAAACGGTTGAGATGGTCGTTCATGGTAATGATAAACAGAGAGAAAAAAAATAAAAATTACAAACCATTTACTGTTGTAATGCTTGATAACTTCATTAGCCTGCCGTAATGTTACATGTTTATTCTCATAATATTACTACTTTTTTCTTAAAATATGATTTTTTTCTTGTAAAACTAGGCCTAAGACTTTGTTCTCTTAATATTACAACTTTATCCCATAATATAACTATTTTTTTCTCAAAATATGACTTTTTTCTCAAAACATTACCATATTTTCTCATAAAACTACACCTTTATTCTGGTAATATTACACGTTCATTCTCCCAAAATATTACGACTTTTTGTTCATAACTTTATGACTTTATTCTTTTTACATTACAAGTTTGTTCTCATAATATTACTACTTTTTTTTCTCAAAATATGACTTTTTTCTCATAATATTATGACTTTATTATCATAATGTTACATGTTTATTGTCATAATATTACTACTTTTTTCTTAAAATATAAAAAAAAAATTCTTGGAAAACTAGGCCTTAGATTTTATTCTTGTAATATTGCAAGTTTATCCCATAAAATAACTACTTTTTCCTTAAAATGTTACTTTTTCTTATAAAACTTCTGCTTTATTCTTGTAATATTACAACTTTTTTCTCAAAATATTACGAGTTTATCCTCATAATTTCATGACTTCTGTATCTTTGTAATATGACTCAGATGAGTGTTTAACCGTTTCTGTGATATGACTTTATGCGCGTCCTGTTACCTTGGCAACCGACCCCGGCTTACGTATCGTGCGTCCGACGTCACTGCGCACGTTCAAGCTCACGTTCGAGGCTCTGCTAGCTTTGCGACAGAAACCGGACTGAACATCTCCCAAAAAAGAGGAAATACGCTGCGATATTTCTGTCGACTTGTTGCGAGACCTTTCCGTTTTCTATCCGTTAGCCACGTCCGTATATGTCGCGGGTTTTGTGGGCTACGTCGGGCTGACGTCAGCGCGAAACACGGTGGAAAAACGACGTTAGCAAACATGCTAACTGTAGCAAACACAAACGGGAGCCGTGGAGGCTCAAAGCGAACATTTACGCCTGTGAGGTGTCTGAGGCTGATAAAGAGGTAAAAAAATGAAGAGTAACTTCTTTATTTTTTATTTTGTGACGAGTTTACAGCCAAAGTGCTGCAGAACCGGGACTGCACGGCTCCTTACAGGTAAGATCCCAAACTTTTACTTTGTCATAACTGATGACTTTGGGGTGTTTGGACTGAATTAGTTGAATTTGTTGTCTGCACTGTTTTGTTGTTG
>NW_024628161.1:0-3747 GCF_008729295.1 Plectropomus leopardus | reverse complement strand
TGCAAATTCACTGATTAAAAAAACCCACAATCCTGTCAAAATATCTGAAATATGCATGAACACAACCAAAATGATCAAAAAACGAAGAATGAAAAGCGGGTAAAATGTGCCAAACAGCCCCCGAGGGTTAATATTGGACATGATCGTAACTACGGCGACAGCTTCAGTTTGGGTGACCACGTGATGCAACATGAAGCTGGATCGCTGAATTACAGCAAAGCAGAAAGAAACCTACTTGTAAGTCCAGGCACCTCCAGCCACCGTCTTCCTGCAGGACCCACAGTGCCAGATACCAACAGCCCTCCTCTTCATCTTGGTCTGTCCACATAAAACATCAGCAGTTACGAAACAGCCTTTTGTCATTTTCTCCAGAAACAACATTTAAACGAGTGTGTGTGATCCAAACATGAACCTCTGCACCATCAGCTGCAGGCACACGCACTGCTATCCGAGTAAGATCATGAATTAGTGACAGCACAGTCGCTTAGAGAGAAATCTTCCTCACCTTGCCACAGAATGAGCAGGTGTATTTAGCGTGCTGGGAGATTTCAATTTTCTTCACCATCTTCCTCAGCGACGCACCGTAACGCGTGCCATATTTACCAACGATCCCCACCTTCTTGGTACGCTTGGCCTGCGAACGTGAACACACAGAAAATCAAAATGTGCAACATTAATGCAGGTGAACAAACAGCAACAACTTCTTATATACTAATGAACAGAGCTGTAATTTAACAAAATACTCGAGTTTTTATATTTGTTAATATTCACTCCACATTTCCTAACTAAAAATATACTTTTTTAAAGATATTATATAAGCATATTTGTTACTCACTACACAACAGGGAGGACAACACAAATGAGGAAATGGAAATACGAGATTAACGGCAGTTTATTCTTTAAATCCTTCAAGTTATGAAACCACTTCCTTCAAAATAAGGGAAATGAGCCAAAAAGAAATGACCCAAAAAATTTGAAAGAAATCAGTAATTAAAAACAAAATCTAGTTTAAAAAAAAAAACAAAAGGAAAATAAAGACTGACAAAGTGTTAAAATATTAAAATTCTGTACCATATTTTATACATGATCATAATTATTCAAATAATTTTACTGTTGCTTTTCTTTTTCCTTAGCCTTTAAAAAATATATCTACTAGAAAAAACAATGAAAAAATTAGAAATTATTAAAAAGTACAAGAAAATTGTACAATGACAATGATAAAAACATTACTTTGAAATGTGCTTCATTTTTTTATACATCTAATGCATAATTTTTAATATGCAATAATGGTGATTAACCAGTTTTACCCTCACATTTCTCACTTACAATGTCTCCTTAGCATTAAAAAAAATTAAAATCCTAATTTTTCTTGCAATTAACGAAACATTTCATTCGGAGTTGCTTTTTGCCTCTTTTTTTCTGTGATTATGAAAGATATCAAAGCAGTGCTCAGGGTTCATTTTGTAAGAATGAATGTGATACTTTGGTACATAGATGCTAGATATTTCCAAACTGTCACTCAAGTGGTATACTAAAAGATGCCTTCCGCATGAGTCATTTTATGGTAATAAAATCTGTACTTTTTCTGACTTACAGCTTCTGACACTTCTGCTGTTTCAGGGATAAACTGTGTCACAGGTTAGCCAAAAAATCTAAATAACGCCGCCTTTAAGATTTACATGTAAAAAATTCAACAGCCGAATATACAGGGGACACCTGCATGTCACATCAGTGCAAGTGCACAACACAGTTTTTACGCAATTTAACTGATAAACCCGTAAAAACAAAGTGAACGAGCTTCAGTCACCTGCGGTGCAGCCTGCTAACCGGAGCTAGCTTCCTCTTAGCAGGCTAGCGTTAGCCACCTAGCTAACGCAAATAAATACTTAAACTCAGGCCAGATTTGAGGACCAGAAACTCGGTTGGCACATGAAACACAACACGGCGTTTCATTTTTAAAACTGCAGTTTCTCTAAATTAGCATTAAATCAGCGAAATGTCGCTAACATGACTAGCCCGCCCGGCGCTCAGTGATCACAGCCATGGTGGCAGCCATTTCTGTCCTCAGCAAGACATGAAAACATCGTTTTTACTGTTTATATCATCGCAAAATCAACGTAAATAACGAGTAAGCCTGACAGAAAAGGAACTCACGGAGGATCTAAATATGTGAATGTTTCATTTGTAGCACATTAAACGTCAGATTGACACGGATTAGGAAGGGGACATTTGGGCTCACCATCGTTTCAGTGGAGACGTAGGTCCAAAGAGGGAATGCTTACCGCGCAGGCGCGATTTACCCAGTCGTCTGCGGTGCATTGTGGGGGGTTGAGTTTTTGCAGAAAGTAACCGCTGCGACATAAAAACAAAACTATTATTATATATAATATAACATGTCAAGTTTTTAAGACGAAAAAAAAGGATAAAAAGAAATATTTATTCACGTAGCAACAATTACACAGGAAGTGACCGTAACTAAGGACGCCTCGGTGGATACGCGCATGCGTGTTTCACATGGTGGAAACAACATCCCCCGCTGCTGGTTTGAAATGTTTGCAGTCCGTCATAATGCGGCCTTTGTTGTTTATGAATATCTAGTTTATTAAAAATATTGTTTCTTGACAGTTTAGTTAGCCGATTAGCTATGAAGCTAACGCGGAAACAGGTTCTCGCGAAGGCGAAGGCCTCCGACCTGGAGAGCGTGAAGAAGCTGAACTGCTGGTGAGTGTTTACATTTTAGCCCAGTGTTACCAGTATGCTACCCGTATACCAGTATATGTTGGTCTGATTTACATGCAAGAAGTCGTAGTTGAAAGAATAATCTTCATTTTTTCATATATCTTATTTATATTTGCAGGGGATGCAACCTGACTGATGTGAGTATTCTGGTAATAAATACGTTTGATTGGACACTTTATCCACTAATTGTGCTCTAAATGACTTTGCTCCTCGTGATTAATGTTTTAATTTAGCTAAATAATTTAAGTGTTTTCACTTGCTGTGTTTCCAGATTTCCATCTTCTCTCAAATGGCCAACATCGAGGTGCTGACACTCAGGTTGGATACTTGCCTTATTTTTAACTTTAATTTAATTTTATTTTTATGAACAAACTCTATTTTGCGGATTTTTAATGCACTAAATCATCTAATTTACCCCCAAAACTTTTGAATTTAATTTCCCAGATAAATTATTAGCCGTTGCTTCTAATTTATAACAGATTGAATCAGAATACTTTGCAACTGCTGCCATTAACCCTTTGAAACCTGAGAAAATTGATTTGACTTATTGCTAAAAAATAGAAAGAAAAAAAAATTAACCAAGGAGAGAAAGCAATGAACAACTTATCTAGACATGATCCAAAAATTAAGTAAAATTAATAAATAAATAATTGTTAAAAGAAAATTACCAAGAAAAAAAAACAAGAAATTTATCCAAAAAGTGCTTAAAAAAGAAGTATACTTTTATGTAACATAATTTTAAATGCATTATTATAATAAATATGAATATACCAAAAAATCTGTTCTCTTCTTGAAACCCTTTTTTGTTTTTTTACTGTGCGTGACATTTCTTGCTAAGCTGCTCACTGTATTTTCCTATATTTTTAGAAGAAGACCAATTTGCTTAAGGTTCAAAAGGTTTGAACAGCTTGTGAAAGGTGTTTGAACGCAGCACAAGAAAACTAATTTGAGGTGTCAAAATAATTTTACAAAATATTATCAACAAATATATAATAATATGTCATTATA
>NW_024628160.1:0-1081 GCF_008729295.1 Plectropomus leopardus | reverse complement strand
ATAAACAAAATTGCGTCTTGAGTGATGTTAATGCACAATATTCTCTCACGTTGCTCGGCACAAAGGAAATACACGAGCTGCTCAAAGCTGGAAAAACAAATAAACTGCGGGTGGTGGGAGAGAGGAGCACAGAAACATCTTGTTTTAAATATTAAGTTTTAAGAAACACATTCGGCTTTCTGTTTGTGAAGTTTAATCGGCGGTGCTGTTTTGAAGTCATAGTTTGAATAAGGTGCCACGTTTTGCTTCAGGTTGAGTCAAAAGCGAAGACAAAAGACCTGCGAGTGTTGGTGCGGGCTCACAAAGCGTCGAATGTTTGAATAAGAAAAGGACTGTCAATCATCTGCTGTGAAGCCGACTGCATGACATTTGTTCCAAGCAAATCCATTTTAGGCTATCAAAGAAACAATGAAAGAAAGTCAGAAATGACGGTAAGCTGGTAGAGAGAACTTGCAATGTGAAACTTATTAAACGGTAATATTAGTTACAGTTTAAATTATGCCATTTTTGATTTCTAGGGGCCAGAAAAAAGGTTTAGTCTCCATCAGCTCCTGAGAAAAATATGTCTCTTTAGCGGGAGGATGCTCCACTTTCCTCAGCAGACACTTGTTTACTCCGGGTCTCTGTCGTTTGATGCAGGCAGTTAGCGAACACTCGATTTGTCTGATTTTGTTTACTAGAGACGGCGCTTCGCCGCAGACCAAGACAGTGATCTAAAAGAGGCTAAAACGTGCTCGGAGCTGCACTGTCTTGTTGATTAACACCCAATTATCTGAACTGTGCGCTCTCATTTTGACTTTGAAACTAAAGAATGATAAAAGAAGGAGCAAAAAAGCATCAAATAATCTACATTTTGGACGTCTCGCTCAGCCCACTATCTTGAAATGTATTACTTTTGCTGAAACAAAGCTGTCAACTGTAACTAATTTGATTTTGGATGTCTTATAACCGGCTTGATAAGTCTGAAGTGTGAAGACTTTTTTTTCCCAGCCGCTCACGCTCGGCGAGCAGCTCCTGTAAATGACTTTGTTACTGACAGATCTCTTTTCCTCCGTCTCCCTCAGGGTTATGTTCTTTCTCC
>NW_024628159.1:0-3081 GCF_008729295.1 Plectropomus leopardus | reverse complement strand
GACATAAAAAGGCAATGAGCAAGCCCCACGAAAATTATAAAAAAAAAATAGTTAAAAGTTACAGGAAAAATTCCTGAAAATTGGCAAAAAAGAAGAGTAAAAAACAAAAAAGGAAATTACCTGGAATCTTTTAAAAAATAATGTATACATATATTTCTGTAACATAATTTTTTTTACATTTTTCTAATATGTTTTTGTTTTTTTTCATGTCATTTTTCATGTCACCTTTTACAAATTTCTTGCGATTTATGGGACATTTCTTGCTGAATTGCTCATTACCCCTTTTTCATGTTGTCAAAAGAAATCAATTTACTAAGGTTTTAAAGGTTTAAATGAAAGGCGTCTGAATGCTGCACAAGAAAAGTTACACTGATTCAGGTTTCAAAGGGTAAAGCCTAAAAAACGCACATAGAAAAGTTCTAATACAAGAACTTTTATTACAAACATCATGTGCTCTGGACAATACGGAATGAGGGCGTAGGGGCCTGTCAAGAGGATTTGGTGCCAGAATCGAGGCCTGGATGATTACACAAAGGCCTCGAGATGTAACTGCCTTGATAGTCTTGGCCAGCCCCAGTGTTATTAATTTGGTACAAATAGCTACAGGCGGACAGAGGACAGAATACAGGTTGGACCAGACAGATAGCAGAATTTGGGGAGGTTGAATTCCAGATGGAGAGCACCATCCTGAATGAGTTGTAGCAGCAGCTGTGGGTAGGGCTTTGGCAGGGGTTTCTGTCCAGATGGCAAATTGGAGTGCATATACTGTACATGGAGCACTTGTTGGCAAGATTTTAGCTTCAACTGATGGACAAAATGTTCAGTCAGGTAGCTGCAGGACTCTGAGTGCACAGAGAGATCTTTAAGTCATTAAAGGGGTACTTTGCTAATTTTCAACCAGCTATGTGGGTAGTATGTGCAGATGAACTGTGGTAAAAGTCCCTCCCATCTGACTTCGCCAAACAATGTAATTTACAACATCGGGCACATCTCGGCAGGCTCTCTGGCTCTTGGTTGAGCTTTAGGCTGTACTTACGCATTTTCATATTGCTCACCACCGCAGTCACAAAGAATGTCATTCATGAAACGAGAGCAGAACGAATTTGTGTATAAAATGTTTGCAGGAGGAAATTTACGTGTATTCCGGCATTCATTTAATTATTAGTCGCTCCAGTCTTTTCTTAGGTTCTAACAAAATCTACACCTGATATTGACCTCTCGTAGTGTTTGTGTAAAAAAAGGAATGCAGATAAATATTGTTTGTCATTAGTGTCAGAAAAGTTTTTCTCTCTCTTTCTTTATTTGCGGCATGTTGTCAGTTCAAAAAGGATGCACTCATCCATAGTAATTTTATTGCTGGGATGTATGCTAATTGCTTACAAGCAGGAGCGTGCTTTCAATTTATGATTGATTTGCATTTATGAAGATGCACACGTGCCTACGATCAAATCTGAGTTTTCCATGGCGTTCATAAATCTGGTGTAGGTTTTTAGTACCATCTGCTCACAGATTTACTAACATTTCATGAATTAGACCCAGAAGAGTATAGAGCTGGATCAACAGACTTACCCGCCGCCCTCTCCGTCTCTGAAAGTCAGACCAAAATAAAACTAGGAGGTCCTCATCGAATACAAATCAAGATTATGTTACTTCACTGTCTGTTTCTCTCTAAATGTGTTTTCAAAGACATATTTTAACCCTGTTTAGCTGTAAAAATGAGAGTTTGTGAACAGAAAGGGGTGCCACACTGCTTCCTTAAACCTGTCAAAAACTGGAGAAATGCAAGTTTCTGCATGTGTAGAAATGATTTGTTGTTATAGAAAAAAAAAATGTCTGAATGATTTTTTTACACAACCTGTCACCTTGATTCTAACTTCTGACGCCAGTATTAGTCTAATGGGATTAGTTTAAATAGAACAAAAAAACATCTTGACTAAAAGTAATGATTAAATGACTAAAACTAGACTAAAGCTATGAAGGATAAAAAATGACTAAAATGTGACAAAAGCGTAAGACTTTATCTAAAATAGCTGCCAAAATTAACACTGGTTGGGGAAAGTGAGATATTTTGCAACATAATATAGGAATAAAATCTGAACATCTGGAGAAGACATGGAATCAACAATCCTACCAACTTTAAGAACACACTGTACACTGAAGTAATTGTGTGTTATGCTTAAACTTTCAAAGTCAATGTACTTATACCTGATGGCATGATTAAACTTGTAACTAATCTGCTTTTGTCCCCACATGATTTCTTACGTTTGAGAGGAGGCCAAGTTTAAATTCCTCCTGGCAGTTTAATCCAACACAGTATTCATGACTGATGTGACAAAGCAACTGTCTGAAACATGTGAAGCGTTTTAATCGTGTGTTGAATAATCTGTGCTTCTTTCAGTGGTGATCGAGAGGGTGGTGCTGAGAGGAGTGACACATAAGTCTGAAGACACCAGTGAATATGTGTTTGAGGTGGGTTCAGTGTAAACACAGACTCCTTCCCACATTCCCAAATTTTCTGTATTCATCTCTTAATATTTTTACCCTTTATGTCCACCTGCTGTTCTGCTTCTTCTACTCCATCACCTCCTTCCTCCTTTGCACTCCCTCCTACAGGCCAACTGGTCCGATGGCTTTGTGTCCTCAGTCGTCAAAACTCAGCAGGAGGTAACGGAGCTGATGACCCAGGTCAGGACCACTGTTGAAGCACAGATGTTTACTTTCACAGATTGATAATGATAATACTAATACTAATAATACTACTACCACTACTACTACTAATAATATTAATAATAATAGTGAATAGTACTGTTTATTCAACAAATTAATCTTTTACAAGTGTAATCCAAGGATGTCTCGATGACGTATTTTTGCATTTTATATTTAATATTAAGTATTTGTCGAAACAAAGTCCCAGTCCCATACTTATATTTCTCTAAATAATACAACTGCACAGGGAACACTTTAAGTAGGCTTCTTTAAAGTTATTAAAACAATCCAATATATTTCCTATGCTTGACAGTATGATTAAATGAATAGCTCAATTCAATGCATTAGCCTATTACTATAATTATTATTATTGTT
>NW_024628158.1:0-2023 GCF_008729295.1 Plectropomus leopardus | reverse complement strand
CACTCAGGAGCTGCATGCACACCCAGTTCAGAGAGAGAGGGGGAGAGAGGGAGAGAGTGGGTCAGGGAGCGGGAAAGGGGTGAGGAGGGTTATAGAATAAAAGTAACTGAAAAAGGAAAAGAGAAAAAGCATGGGTGAGGGAGAGCGAGAGGAAACTGTGGCTGCATTGGTAAAAAAGAAAACAGGAGACGGAGGGAGTGAATGCACAAAGAGGGCAGCGGAGGTATAGCAGGTAATAAGCCACGGGAAATGAGGGAAGGAGTGACCAAAAAAATATAATAGGGATGAAAATGAGAGGGAGGAGACTTAGTGACAGTGGTATGTGGAACTGTAAAGGAAAAGTGAAAGGAGAGGACAAGAGAGGATACGTGATAAGAGGGAGATAAGTAAGGGTGCAGGGCGAGAGAGCGAGAGAGAGCAAGGTGGTGTTTTGGGGTCAGAGCGAGCGAGCCGGAGTGAGAGATAAGGAGAGGGACAGACAGGGTGTGACGGCGAAAGCCCTGACTGGGGTCAAACCAGGGATGGATCCATCTTCATCCACTGGCATTTGTGAGCTGAAGGAGCGGGAGCAGTGAGAGCCGTGAGCCGGATCACTGCCATTTCCACTTATTACCCATCATGCCTTTCAGCAGAGTGGCCATGCGGTCATGCTCCGGCCCCTGGGAAGCTAAACGGCCCTCTGTGGGCTGAAGGGCAGAGGGGACAGAATGGGAGGACGGGAGGAAAGGATAGGGGGGGAGGGGGGTTGCATAAGGGTTTTGGACACCGTGATACTGTCAGAGGCTCTCAGAGTAAGCCCAGAGCTGGATCCACAGTTACTGTGGGTGAGTCCAAGCTGGATCAAGCTGACTGCCAGACGTTTGTGCCAGTGTTAATTTCGTCAGGGAAAACTTGCACAAAAAATGTGATGTGCAATAACAATGTTTCCGCAGTGAAAATACAACACAATAGCTACATGAAATGTTCCTTTGGAAACAAAACTGAAAAGCTGCAGTCATTTTTTTGCTAATAAATAAAAACACTAGTATGACAGATAGAATTATTACCAGGTAAACAAAGCCAGCACCCTTAGTTTCTTGACTCATGAGAATATTATGTAATTAAAGTGACAAGATTGCGACTGCAGTCACCTTAGAAATGCATTTAGTTCTGCGTTTTGTCCTAATCAAATATCTGTCTCTTTAGCTGTTAAATACTCCACTACATTACAACAAGTGTCAGGGTTCATATTCACTTTTCCAATGAATTTTCATGACTTTTCATTGACTTTGAGGCACATTTTAAAGACCACACATTCTCTGAAACAATCATCAGTACTCCTTATCGGTTCATTTTCATTACTGTATAATAGATTTTTTTAAAGCCTCCAGAGATAACTTTTTTGTTTAAACATTTAATTCTGGATTTAATGTTGATTGCACAATGTAATAGCTATAGAACAATGAAAAAAAAACTGCAGTAGAAGTGGTTTGCTTTCGTCTGGCTTTCAATATGCAATTCTGCCTTCGCCCAGGTCTCCCAGGAAAAATGAAAGTTCGATTTACAGCACCTAAGGAAGGAAGTGCACCAACAATCGCACAACAAAACAGAAAAAGAACTGTGCTTTTTGTTCTCCCAGATCCAGCACTAGCTATCCGCAGCAAAGGAGTAATTCTGCAGTGAGCGAGTGACTTTGCGGTTGTCATTACGGTCCACAGTGGTAGTGGATTGATTGACTTATTGGTCAGTCTGTTTGTGTCATTACTGTAACAGTTATGTTGGGAATATGATGTGAGCGTCACATTATATGAGTAAATATTATAATATATGCCATGGGTGTTGGCAAAGTTAGGTGAAATGCTACTACATTGCGAAAATCTTGCAACCATCTTGCATAAGACCCTACCCTGCAATTTCAACCTATATTTTGGCTGAGTTATTTTTCAAAGCAACTGAACGTAGGTGATCCGTGACGATCAGAGTCCATAGCAATGGTAAAAATCAAGTAATGCTAGGTTACAAAAACTTGGTTTCTTGAATATAA
>NW_024628157.1:0-6104 GCF_008729295.1 Plectropomus leopardus | reverse complement strand
TGTGTTGATGGACAGGTGTGTTGATGGACAGGTGTGTGGGAGTGGGCGGTACCTGTGTTGATGGACAGCTGTCAGCAATGAGGAGATGTGTTGTTGACACTCTTTCAAAGACAGAAAAATTTCAGCTTCGACGTTCTTCCAGCAGCCCTGGAAACAAATGATCAGTTATTATTGACTGATTATCAAAGTTATTGATCAGCTGAACAGTTATCAATTATCAATAATCTTTGCTGAAAGTGTGTGTACTGACGTTGAAGTGTTGCTCCAGCTGTGTTATGAAGGTGTTGAAGGCAGCTGTGATTCCAGACCTCAGGTCAGATTCTGCCTCCTCCCCTGACTCTTTCACAAGCCCCTCCTCCTCTGGTGGCCCCGCCTCCTCACCGAGCAGCCCCCCCTCCTTCAGTGGCTCCACCCCCTCAGGTGATGACTCTGAGACCAGGTGAGCTGCAGATTCATAAAACGACTCAAACAGGCAGGTTCAAGAAAAGAATCAAAGACAATTTACCTGGCGTTGGAGATTTTGGCTCCTCCCCCTCAGTCTGAGGCTCCGCCCTCCTCTTCTGGGCCAGAAGGCCCTCAGTTTGGTCCGACAGGTAGCCTTTAAAATCAGAAAGGCAACAGTCAGGACTTATTACCATCAACATTAGTTCACAAACTCGATGAAGACCCACAGATTAAATGTTTGGACAGAAAGACGACAAGATACGCATCAAACTGTTTTTCCTTTTAGGGGGTTGTTTCGGACCAATGCAGAAATATTTAAAGTCGGGCTGTCAGTGTTTTCATTTTCATTATGTTGCATTTTCATTGAACACTTTTAAAGTCTATATATTCTGTGTATGTATAATCACTCTTTGACTCTGGAGCAAATTGGCTTGATTTCTTTCAAAAACATGAGAAAAGGGCATCAAACAATTTAACAAGAAATGCCCGAAAAATTAGCAAGAAATGTCTACTTCTGTATCTTACTCCCTGCGTTTACTCCGTGCATTATTCCACACGTTACTCTGTACCTTACTCCATGTGTTAGCCCGTACTTCACAGTGTGTTACTCCATACATTACTCTATTCCTAACTGCATGCCTTACTCCATGCCTCTGTACGTTACTCCGTTCGTTACTCCGTTTGTTACTCCGTTTGTTACTCCGTTCGTTACTCCGTTCGTTACTCCGTACGTTACTCAGGATTATTTTAAAAACTGGGAAGAATGAAGATTAGAGACCTGAGTCATGAGCGGCTCTCTTCCTGTCTGAACTGAACATTTCCTGCAAAAAAACAGGAAACACGTGAAAAACAGGAAACAGTTGATGTGTTGAATCGAGAAATAAAAGAAAAAGAAAGTTACTTTTCTTATAGGAGAAATGTTTCCTCCCGAATCTTCTGTCTTTTCCAGAGAGATCTTGAGCTCCGCCTTCACAGGAACACCTGAGGGACAGACAGGTCGTTTGCATCTGTTGTTGTTTTGTCTCATTTTAATGTCTCTTTGTAAGTGTTTTATGTCTCTTCATTGATTTTCTGAGTTTGTTTGGCTGCGCTGTAAACACTGACCTGAGCGGCACGCTGGAGTCGAGTTTTGGATCTGATCGAACAGAAACTCAGATCTGCTCAGCGGAGTCTGAAAACAACAAACCGTGTCCCCTATTAACGTCCAACAACCTTTTATTATCATAAACTGCTGTTTTAACAGTGTCATCACCTTGGTTACCAAGAAGTCTTCCTCACTGCTCGGAGACGACAGAGGCAGAACTAGAAGACAGAGATGGACAGACGGACGGACGGAGGGACAGACGGACGGACGGAGGGACAGACGGATGGACGGACGGACGGAGGGACAGACAAACAGGCAGACAGACAGATACTGACCTCAACCATGATGTCATACATTTGGTGTTCAACCTCCCAATTAGACGTTACACATTTAATATTCACAGCTGCAGAGTTTACTCAATAACCTAAAATAAACTGATCTTATAAAATGGAATTATTATCTGATCGAACATAAACAGTTTTATCACAGAAAGGAAGCGATTAAATTCATCTATTGATAAAGAAGTGATGAAGTATTAAAGTAGACCAGCAGAGGACGGACTCACCCTTCAGCTGACTCTTGCTCTTTGGTTTCTTCCGTCTGTAGGACCTATCATTGTCTTTGTGTGCAGAGGGGGACACCTGGACTGTACCACCCTCACAGGAACTCTTTACTCTCTGCTGAGACATGGAGGGGACACAGAGACAGCCGTCAGAGAGACCGAGATACAGAGAGACAGACAGATGGACAGACAGGTACCGTGAAGACTCTCCCGGCAGCGTCCTCCAGCTCTCGGTGGAGCTCCGGCTTAAATTTCAGCTCCACCTTCTGACCTCTGTTGTTGTGGTGCATGATGGGATTGTTCAGCCAGACGCTGAGGACGGTCTCTGCCCCAGTGCATCATGGGAACACACACACAGAGTGTAATTGATCAGAAGCAAATCAATCAAACCATCAATCAGCAGAAACGTGTTTATGAGGATGTTTCTGACCGTCCTGTTCGAGCTGAAGACTGTAACGATCCACGTTCCCCTTCAGCAGGTGGACCGACCCCCACAGGGACTCCTGGACCACAGGACCAGACCTGAAGACACTGTGTTCTATAGTCCATCATCTCTGTCCCCTAATCTGTAATCTGGGCCCCATAATCTGTGTCGGAAAGTCATTCATCTCTGCCCCATAATCTGTGTCCAATAATCCATACTCATTTTCCAATAATCTATAATCTGTGTCCACTAAACTATAACCTGTGTCCAATAATCTATAATCTGTGTCCACTGAACTATAACCTGTGTCCAATAATCTATAATCTGTGTCCAAAAATGTATAATCTGCATCCCATAATTTATAATCTCTCCAATAATCTGTGCCCAATAATAGTATAATATAGTATAGTATAATATAATATAAATGTATAATATTACTGCAGTAGTACTGCTGTAGTAGTACTAAAGTAGTGCTGTAGTAGTATTACTGCTGGTAGTACTACTGTAGTAGTACTTAAGTAGGGCTGCAGTAGTTTTACTGCTGTAGTGCTGCTGTAGTAGTGCTACTGTAGTACTGCAATACTACTACTGAAGTAGTTCTGCAGTATTAGTACTCAGAGTAAATAGTACCTGGGGCTCGTTGATGAAGAAGCTCACACATCCCGAGCTGACGTTGAAATCGATCCAGAACTCGTCCAGTTTTTCATCTTTTGGTCGAAACAGCTGCAAAAGAAGAAAACAGGAAGTAGAGCAGACACAATCGAAGAGGCGGCATTAAAGAGTTAAAGTTTTTACCTCGGTGGAGTCGAGGAAGGCTCGTAAACAGGGGAAGGTGTACACCCTGACAGACAGAACGCAGGGAAAAGTCAACACCTACAGTAACTTTCGGATTCGTTAATGTCTTTAAGGTTTAATTAATCACCTCCTCTCGCTGCCATGGCAACCATTCACAAAGTTCAGGAAACGGCGGCAGTCCTGAGAGAGAGAGAGACAGGTCAGAGACAGAGAGACAGGTCAGAGAGAGAGAGAGACGGGTACAGAGAGAGAAATAGAGAGACAGAAAGACAGAGAGGGACACAGAGAGACACAGGCACAGACAGACAGGGAGAGATACAGGTGGAGAGACAGACAGGTCAGAGAGAGAGCGAGAGACAGGGCAGAGAGACAGGCAGGTAAAGACAGGTAGAGACAGACAGGGAGACAGACAGGTGGAGAGACAGACAGATGTGCGTGACTCACCACCTCGAAGTCTGCGTCCCTGATGTCACAGAAGGAGCTGCTGATGTCACAACAGGAGAACCACTGATAGGCTCTCTGCCGACGCTCCTTCCTGGGGGTCAGTCGACACAGAGCCTCTGATAGGCTGACCTGCAGCTGGTAGTCTAGAACGGACCAATGGGAGGAGAGCGTCAACCCGTGGAGGACAGCATCACTTACCTGGACTGCATTCAGCTCTGACAGGTGTGCTGCCTTCTAATCAATAAACAATCAGAATAAATTCAGAGTCCAACATGTCCTCGTCCAACACGTCCTCATCCAACACGTCCTCGTCCAAGGATGTATGTGTGGATGGATGGATGGATGGATGGATGGGTGGATGGGTGGATGGGTGGGTGGATGGGTGGATGGGTGGATGGGTGGATGGATGGATGGATGGGTGGATGGGTGGATGGGTGGATGGGTGGATGGATGGATGGATGGGTGGATGGGTGGATGGGTGGATGGATGGGTGGATGGGTGGATGGGTGGACGGACGGACGGATGGACGGGTTTAGGTAAAAGAGGCACACAGTAATGTGTAGAAAAACCGTCACATCCAGACAGGAAGTGAACAACAGATTCCTGGTTAAAGTGTTTTGGGTTTGTGGACTTTCTGAAGGACATGGTCCTGGTCCTGGTCCTGGTCCTGGTCAACTCGAAGGATCCTTGATAATGGAGTGGTCGGCGGGGTTCAATGATGTGTCCTCCCTAAAATTCAGACATTTGTGGATCCTTCCTGGACTGTGAGAAGAACCAACTGTCTGAAACATTCACTAACATCAGCGTCGCCGATGAACTAACCTCCGAAAAAACAGACCCAAATGTGTTACATCCGCCGGCGCAAACCGTCTCACGTCCTGTAGCACTAATGTCGAGCCGGAGGCAGCAGCTGCTGTGTCGCTCTGCTCATTAGGCAGAGGCTGTCCGCTATGGACGAACCTGAACCAGCAGAGCTGTGGACGAACCTGAACCTGCAGAGCTGTGGACGAACCTGAACCTGCAGAGCCGTGTGTCCAGTTTAACTTTTAGACCAGTTTACATAGTTTTTGTTTTATAAAAACTCACCTCCAACTGACAGAACTGTTGCTGCCACCTGAGACCTGAGAAAAAGACAGAGAGACAGTGAGAGAGGGACAGACAAAGAGACAGACGCCACCCTGATGCTAATGCTAACATTAGCAAACATGCAGCCGTGAATGCTCCCTTTCTCATCCCCGAGGGCCGCCAACATTACGAAGTCAATCGCAGTTTATTTGCAAGGACCTCCGACTCTACAGCGTGGTCGAAGATGAAGGTTTTCGCCAGATGCTACAAACGCTGGAGCCAAAGTATGAAACACCGAACCGGAAATATTAAATCCTGCACGTTTTACGACTATTTTGTATTCTCGTTAGACATATTTTGTGATATATCGTTATATGATCTTCTTGAAATGTATCGATTGTCGCAGAGTCGCTGTATCGTGATTATATCGGTATCGTGGACCGTGTATCGTGTATTGTAATGTGAGGTTCCCTGTGAGTCCCACCCCTACTACAGTGTGTATTACAGTATGGCGTTGTGGCTCTGGTCCGTCTGGATCAGTTTGCGCTGTTCGGAGCTCAGAGACTGCAGGATGCTGTTAAACGTTCTGATGGCCTGAAACAAGAAAAAAAATACCCAAAATGAACAGAAGTTCCAGTTACCAGACCAGCACAGACCAGTACAGACCAGCGCAAACCAGCACAGACCAGCACAGACCAGTGCAGACCAGTATGGTTACCTCGAGTCTCAGTGGAAAGTGGATTTCTGGTTCCAACGCAAATCGAGCCAACTGAATAAGAACCACAGACAGCTGAGTGACTGAGAAACAGACAGGTAGAGAGACAGACAGGTAGAGACAGACAGGTGAATTCATCATGAAACAAAAAGTAAATAAGTTCTCAATAAAATGAAGAAACAAACCTGGAAGAGACGCCTGACCCAACAGCTGAGAGACAGACAGACAGAGACAGAGACAGACAGAGACAGACAGACAGAGACAGAGACAGAAGATTTTTAAAAACTGTCAAAACCAGATCATTTTCTTTATCAGGGTCATGTGGCCAAAACACTGTGGGACTCCATTTCCCAGCATGCTCCTCACCAGGAAGTAGTCATAGAAGTTTTCAGTGAGGCTGAGCAGGGGGGCGGAGCTCCTCTGAAGGTCAGAGGTCAGCAGGTCATGGACAGCTTCGAACCACGACACCACCTAAACAAACAAACAAACAAACAAACAGTTTACTTCTTTGGATTACAAAATGCAGGTTACTTTTTACATTGCAGATTACTTTCATGGATGACAGATTACT
>NW_024628156.1:0-6998 GCF_008729295.1 Plectropomus leopardus | reverse complement strand
GACAGAGACGTCAGCAGGTCTGCAGAGGATCCTGCAAGAGATTCAGCCCAGGGACACCAATGACTTCTTCACAAGTGCCAGAGAGCTGGACACACACCACGGAGATGATCACACAAAGTCTCAGAGCACACACACACCGTCACCGAATACAGGCAAGTTACTGATCATAACACTGATGCTGGTAAACATTTTTTTTGCCATGCCTCATAACAGTCCAGTATTATGCTAGTTTAGATGTATTCAGACTGTGAGGCGCACCTCCCTTAGGGGGTGTGGGAGAGGCATGAATCAAAGATACGTACACATTAGTTTGACCTCTGATTTGGCCCGTTAATCAGCATGGTCAGCAGTGCCTTATTGCATCAAAACACATACTATTTCATGCCATAACTCAGTCAGCTAGCAGTCCACAGACATTATATCCATATTCTAAGGTTCAGTGTAATCCTTTTAACACAGAAATTGCGCTACAGAGCCTGAGACCCTTTCCAAGACCTTACTAAGACCCTTTTCTGTATGCTGCCTTTGTGTGTTTACACAGAGCCAAAATAAATCCAAGAAGTGCCATGCTTGCATCTTATCTGTGCTGGACTGCTTCAACAATTGATGTATTGGATGTAGTTATACATATTATTAATGTTTGTTTATAAACTGGCCCCTGGCCTCCTGTCATTTTTCATAAGTGGTCCTCAGGCAAAACAAGTTGAATTTCACTGTTCTACTGACTCCTCTGAACTACAGAACTTACCCAAGAATCATCACGGTCGAGTTTTCTTCAGTAATTTGTAGTTTGTAGATCCATGAGTACATTGTAAAAAGGATCCGCTAGTGGCACAGTTAGCTGCTACTTCCTATTTACATCCTGCATAGCATCAAAGAAAACGTAGTTCTAAAATTTAGAGCATGCTTTTCCACAAATACATTTAAGACACAGTAGTCGTCAATAATGAGAGTAAAACACTTTTGGTGTTGCGTTATCATACTGTTTTACTTTACTTAGGTTCAGAACGTCCCATAATCAACATTGGTTTTATGTTTTGTACTTGTAACAGAAGTGGATTCAATTGCGATGGGCACTGTTGAGCGCTGCACTCCCCAGCACTCATCACTGCTGGTGCATGCAGTGCTAGTGATGTCCTGATGGGGGCAGTATTTAATCTCATCTTTGTGGGGTACATTCACACAGTGTACTGTCCAACAGTTCTAGGGATCGCATTAAATGATGATGTGCGCGCGCGTGCGTGTGTTCATGTGTGACCCAACATAAATAACAGCAGCAGCCAGGCACATGAATTGACTCTTCTGGTTTTCATTGAATACAAAGCTTTGACATGGTGCATTACATAATAAGACAAATACGTCTTTAAGTTTAGATTATTAGGTAATAAACTAACAACTGATCAAACTTTTTCCATGTCACTTTTTGCATGTGTGTGTGTCTCACTGTGTCTATGTGTGTTTGTGTGTGTGTGTGTGTGTGTGTGTTGGCTCCAGGCAGCGAGAGCTACAGGGTGACAGCCCAGATGGTGCTGGTATGTTGCTGGCGGAGCATGAAGGAGGTGGCCATGCTGCTCGGACAGCTGTGTCAGAGCCTGCCTCTGCACTACACCAATGACATGCACACACACTCTGGACTCATCACAGAAGAGCAGGTGAGATCCTGACATACTGAACACACTCACACACTCTGTCTCTCACTGCTGTTACCTTGTAAACGGTAGCATCATGTGTTGTGTGCGTATCCAGCCTGATGGATCTTACTCCTCTGTGCCATAGAGCTCAAAAAAGTATTTAAAAAACACATCAGTGAGCCACACTGTTGACCTGGGTGACATTTTCCTACATTACTATGAACACACACACTGCAGTTTGTGACCCGTTTTAAAGATTCAGGTTTAAGTTGGAAACAGTTGGCTGAAGGGTGAATGCTGTAAAGTGATCTTCCAAAGTATTGAGAGACAACGCATTGTTGGTTTGGATCTTTTAATGGGACTTAGAAGGAATAGCCAGGTTTCCATCAAAATGTAGTGCAAAATTTGCAAAAGAGAATGCTCATGAAATGAAGTTTACATCTTCTCCAGTTATGGGAATATTAGAAGTTAAGCGTATTGAGCTAAGCAGCTTCTCATGTCGGGAGCCATTAAACCACTGCAGAAGAAGAGGGCGCAACAGGATGATGTCACAAGTCATATTAATGGACATCAGTATAAAATACAAATGTAAATATGCTGGAGTTAGCAGGACTGCTAATTTACATCTGTAGTCCCTTGGTAGGTAACAGACAAATAGAAATAACAAGATAGAAAGAAAAAGGAAAAAAAATACGACAATTCATTCAGAGGACAAAAGTGCAATAACTGTAGCAATGTAAATTAATAAAAGGCCTTAAAATAATAAATTGTTAGATTAAGATGGCTGGGTCTTGAATGTTTCATTGTCATGCTGTGAGATTTCGCAGTGAAAATGTTACGGAAAACATTTTAACAAGAGTGAAACACTTCAAAAGGGGAACAATAGGGGACTTTAACACAACACAGATATGAGTGCAGTTGCCCTGTTTTCACCTCCTCTATGCATTTACATCATGCAGTGAATCTGCATCGTTAAATTAAGGCCTTGCTAGCCAGACTGCTCATCAGTTTATTTCCTCTGCTCAGAGCAGTCAGCACGGAGTATTATCACTGTCATTTTACCTTACTGTTCATTTTGAGGTGACATCAGTGTGTTCATGTAGGATGAGTATGTTTTCACTTTTGATGTGTATTTCCATCAAAAGTTTGCTCTTAAACAGGGTTCCAGCAGATCCTTAAAAAGTTTTAATAGGCATTAAATTCATTAATCTATGAATAAGGCCTTAATTGGTACTAAAATGAATTAAATCAATCTTTCAAAAGTCTTAAAAATGCGAGGATGTTAAGAATCACTTGATGTTGCATCGTAAAATCTCAAAATAACTGCTGACATCTATTTTTAAAAAAATATATAATTTAGGGGATTTCACATCATGCAGTTCTGAATAGAGAGACCAACAACACCAACATCCAATCAAATGAAAGTTGTTCATTCAATGTTCATTGTTTTTCATGTGTTCCACTCTTAAACGTTTCACAAATATTCAGCATTTTAAGTGGATCATCTTACTTTTTACTTGACCCAAATAGTCATGTTTTATGTTGATGTAAACATTTGGACAAAGTTGTCCCTAACCTAAGTAACTGATGTCAGTTCATGTTTTTATTTTCTTCAATTTGTGGTATTGTAAAACTTAAAAGGTCTTAAAAAGTCCTAAGACTAACTTTTTTTAAAGGAGCAAGAGCCCTGTTAAATTCCATTTAAAGTGGTATTATTTTAGTGCCACAGTGAACTCTGGCCTAATGTCACCTTACATAAAAACAATCCCTGTGAGTTCCACACAGTGTGGTTTCCAGATTTAAGTATCTTGGAAAGTGAGCACTGCCACTGGAAGTCAGTATTTGGTAAAATAAACTTGGACTGATGTGTTCCTACATGTCATTTTGAACTGGATAAATCAGATTGCTGTGCTAATCCACTGTTGATATGCTACATTCAGAACTAGAATATGAAATGGTGTCAGCTGTGCTCCCTCCAGAGCTGATTTTTGTATTTCAGTTGCACATCTGTCAAACGGCCCCTCAGACATCTGCTGCCTCTTCTCAGCTCTGTCTTATCACTATTCTTACTGCTTTGAAGTCACATTTTGGGAATAGGATGGCTAACAAGTTTAACCAAAGTGTAACAGCTGAGCTGTGGTAGAGTGCTGCTGAGAGCACAGGCCAGCCCCCCCACCTCGATCACATCGGGAATCGCCAGTCTCATACAATGACAATCGGACAATCCAAAAATAACTGCCATACCCTAACATGGACGCTAATGCTGCCTCAGCTGAGATCTAGAAAGCTTTTACATCCACACAAAAAGCAGATATTCCACATAGAGGGGTGTCATTTGTTTCCCTGTATGTGTGTATGCCTATGGTCGCAGGGAATGATGTGAATGTGTGTGTTTGTCTGTGTGTGTTTGTGACAACACGCTGGGAGGCTCTTCAATTAGCATCCGCCCTCGTTAGCGCCGCGCTTTCATTTGAGGCCCGATCCTGCTGGTTTAACGGCCGCGACGCCCCTCCCTTTCCACTGCATTCTTTCCAAATCACTTCCACCACCAGCAGGAAAACACTGAGCGCTTCAAACAACATACACACACACACATACACATACACACACACACACACACACATAGGCTGACACACAGACAGACTCACACAGGAATAGTTGTCTGAGTGGTTCAGCATGTGAACGTCCATAATAACAAGGGTACCAGACATAGGCTGTGTTTGTCTGTGTAGGGGGTAAAGGGTGTGTGTGCATGTGTGTTTGTGTTTGCCTGTTGAGCGTTTATTTACAGTCCTGAGAGAGAAAGTAGGAAGTATCGTCTATGCCATTTGCTGAATGTGTGTTTTCTGTGTTTGTTTGACGGAAAGCCCCAGTTTTTTGGGGTGTCAGGGATGTGTGCAAAGATAGTAATCAGTCTGTTTACTACAGGGTCAGCAGCAGGCGGTTCATTCATTGTATTGTATGTGATATCTTAGCAATTGGGTTTTGAATTATATTTCTCTTTATCTTTATATGCATTCTGCAATTCTTTTTTATCAATGCTCAGTCACCATTCGGTAAAAACTGACTTTGATTTAAACATAAAGTGACATAAAATGCTTTGTATGCAATTGCCTATGTGTGCAAATAGGTAAGTTGGCACTGTTGAACAGTCACCTCTGAGCACCTCTTGTTGCAAACATTTGACGTTAGTTTAAGTTTACTCTAACAGTTCCTGTTCTTCTGTTTCTCTAAAGGTTAAGCTCAACTTCTGGGAA
The DNA here is from genome assembly GCF_008729295.1 of Plectropomus leopardus. Taxonomy (NCBI): domain Eukaryota; kingdom Metazoa; phylum Chordata; class Actinopteri; order Perciformes; family Serranidae; genus Plectropomus; species Plectropomus leopardus. The sequence goes on along the minus strand of NW_024628156.1, from coordinate 2,110 downwards.
ATACACTTATTTGCTTCCTTGCTGAGATTTCGATAAGGTTGATACCACGCTCGTGTCTGTTCGGTAAATATAAAGTTAGCCTGAAGTTGTTTAGCTTATCTGAGATTGTTATAAGAGTAAGCTTAAAAGGTGCTGGTGGGTGAATTTTGATACTTTTGCAGAACACCAGGCTATCTGCAGAGTTGTGGATCAGAGCCACATGATTTGGACAGTCGCAAGTTATAAATTTAATGACTTTGTGACCACACTTGGACTTTAGCATTTTCACTTAAACACTTGATACTTCCTCCCATTATTTAAAAAGTGTGCCAAGAATTAAGTAATTTTAATCAACCAAATGCTTTTTATTATCAGCAAGTCAAAACTTAATACTCCTTAATACTTAATTGCCACTCAATCAAGTTATCAGTTGTCAACAATAAGGAACAAATGCTCACTGGCACACAAAAACTACTTGGTGTTCACCAAAAAATAAACAGCAGCATGCAAAATTTGTGAATAAAAAAAAAAAAGGCAGACAGAGATGCAACAACTTCCAAAACATTAAAAAAAAACAAAACAAAACAAATAAATACAAATTTTTTAAAGTTTTGATAATTTTTTAAATTTTAAATATTTTATTACTCTGTTGTTAATTTTGCATTATATTTGGTGACGAGCGCATTATGACTTGTGCAGGACTTGAAACTCAAAGTTGAGGACTTAGTACATGAAATATAACCGGAGAACAATGACTTGAGACGTACATGTGACTTGTAAAACACTGATTTGGTCCCATCTCTGGCTATCGGTCTCTCTGCTTCCAGTCTTTCTGCTAAGCTAAGATGCTAATGGTAGCCTCATATTAACCACACGAACATGAATCTTCACTCACACACTCGCAACATTTTTACTAACCCAATAATATTGACTGATAATTCAGGACCAGTGTAGCTCAGATGCTAGCAGCTAACATTAAAAATGTTTTACAGTTGCATGACATTGAACAATCTAAGTGAAGTATTTGAGATTGATATAGACCAGATTCTGCAGAGACATGTTAAATCCATGTGTAAGTCTCAGTTTGGCATGTTATAATTTGTCAGTGACTTTTCAGTTTCATGCTTCATTAAATTTTCCCAACGTTTATCCAGTGTTCTCTGTAAGCCAGATGGACACAATATCAGGCCGTATAAAACAGCCAGAGGCGTTTTAACTGTCACTGCAGTGGACTGGATGATGATGTCACAACCACAATGTCCTGAGGAGATAATTGACGGTGATATCATGGATAGCATGTTGTCCCCTGTGGTAACTATAGCGATGGACCTCATTACATAACCGATGATTTAACAGACTCATGCTGCGGAACCACGTGGACAAGAGGAAACTCTGAACTCCTGTCCTCTCTGCCTTCACCGCATCCCTGTTTCTTTCACATTCCCTTGTCATCAGTTCCACGCTTCGTGCGTATGCATTTGCAAATAGTGGGTGTGTGTGTGTGTTAGCATTAACGTTCAGTGGGGTGATTCCAATAGTGTTTGGAAAGTTGGGTCTGGCAAAGTCTTTGCGGGCACAGTCACTCTGCCCTACCACAGCGATGACATGCATGGGCAAACATATGTGTTTTGTGTGTGTGTGTGTGTGTGTGTGTGTGTGTGTGTGTGTGTGTGTGTGTGTGTGTGTGTGTGTGTGTGTGTGTGTGTGTGGGTGTGTGTCCAAAACACATCGCTTTCCAAATTGTGTGTGAGCTCAACACCTCCTGCAGTCCTCAGCCGGCATCCTGTGTTACATCCTTGTTGGCCTGGCAACACTGCAGATGTTTCTGTCACTGGGTGGCACCATGGCAGCAGCAGTGGTTGTGGATGGGCATTAATAGTAATGTTTGATTTCTGTCTTTATTGCATTACTGAACTTTTCTGTTGACGATCAGTTAACACAATATTTAAGCTCTCCAGGAAAGATAATATTTCAAATTTACACGTTGTCTGATGATTAAAGAAAGCTATACAGAACTATGACAGTGATTGAGTATACCAGAGAAAAAATGGAAGGAGTAGCACTTTGACATACTGACAGGACAAGTGTGTGTGTGTGTGTGTGTGTGTGTGTGTGTGTGTGTGTGTGTGTG
>NW_024628155.1:0-1808 GCF_008729295.1 Plectropomus leopardus | reverse complement strand
GGTCAGAGCAAAGATTAAGTACCTGAAAATCCCCCTCTTAACCTTCAATCTCCTGCTGAACTCTTGATGAAATTCAAGTCACAGAGTCTGAATGACAGAAACATCAGAGACGACAGCAGAGAACGAACAACTCACATAACATTCATCAGGAATGACTGAAGTTATGTAAATTGTCAGTTTATTGGGACAAGCACTAAAAACTTTAAGCACTTATTTGGCAGGTGTTTTAGAAGTCCATAAACTATTTATCAAACTTTTGGGTGACATGCGAGAAACAGATTTTTTTTTTTTTGTAATTGGTGCCTCAGAGATTTTTTAAAATAATAATATTAATAGATTTTCTTTGTTGTGCACTTTATATTTGAAACAAATCTCAAGGTGCTACATGGTAAAATGATTAGTATAAAAACTGATTAAAAAACAACCAAAATATCAGATAAAAAAACAATCAAATAATAAATAAATCAATAAAAAAACACAATTAAGGCATACTTAAAAGTCATAAATAGGAGCATAAAAGCAAGAAGAGCAACCAGCGAGATGTTCGTTAAAAGTCATAAGTTTTGCTGAAAAGGAACGTGTCAAATTTTTATAACTTGTCAAGATGTCACGCTCCAAAAACCTATTTCTACGACTTCCCATCATGCAACATGGCTTTCATTAGACCCTCTCTGTGCAGTACAAGCCCAGGTCTTTCCATTTTTCTCTACAAAATGACACAAACACGTGTAGCTTTAGAGGTCTGGTGTATCAGATTTAGTGGCATCTAGTGGTGAACTTGCAGATTACATGTAGGAAAACTAAGGTGGCCAACCAAAAAACACTAAAAAGCCAGTGTTTTTTTTTTTTTTTTTTTTTGGCCGTTCTCAACTTGTGTAAAAACAACATGGTGAACTCAGTGGAAGACGACTGCATAGATGTAGAACTGCTTTTGTTTCTCTGAACTAATGAGGTAATAATCTTAAATATTCCCTTTTGTCAATAATTAATTATCAAAATTATTTTCCCATTACTTTAGAAAAATGAAAAAATAAAATAAAATGTATTTCTCATAATTTTGAGATAATTATTTAATAAATGAAAAAAAACAAAGCAGATTTTGTGAATTGATAATGAAAAAAGATTTTAAAAAATTTATTAAAAAATTTAAAAAAAAAAGAAAGGTTTTTTTATGTAGTATATTTTTTAATCATGTTTTATCATATTTTTTTAGTTCGTTTATCTTATTTTATGCGGTTTTAAGATAATAAGTTCATATAATTCATATGTACTTATTATCTTTTAATGGTCTGTTTTTAGTATTATTATTTTATTTTGTTCTAACAATGTATTTATAAGTTCTAAATCACATCCTTATATATTCTAACTGGTTTATTCTATATTGTAATTATTAATTGATGAGTTTTTATTTTTGATTTTAATGGATTTGATTTGCTTTTATGGTCAGTTTTATGGCTTTGTTTTCTACCTGCACCTCGCACTTAATGCAGCACATTGTGCTTCCATTTGGAATTAAATGTTATATGCTATATATAAATAAAGCCTTGCTTGCTAGCTTTGAAATTTGGGAGAACTGGTCCTTTACAGTTGCACTCTAAGATCTACACACTGGACCTCTAAGGGGAGCCACAAAATTTACGTTAAATCCCAGTAATATAGAAAATAGGACGATGGCAGCTGTATCTCTCATCTTGAAAACCATCAAAATGTGATGATTTCAAGTGAAACCTTTTATTATTAGTCCACTGTTACAGAAGTAGTAATTATAGCATTTCTGTTTGAGATATTCTATCCAGATGTCTTATTTA
>NW_024628154.1:0-2076 GCF_008729295.1 Plectropomus leopardus | reverse complement strand
AGTTAGGGCCCGAGCACCGAACAGTGCGAGGACCCTATTGAGGACCCTGTCATTTTTTCCCATGCTTTTTGCTGTGATTAAGCCTGCAACAGCGCTGTAAGTGGCAGATCACAACACACACACGTACACAAACACACCTGCTGAAGTTACTTAGCGCAGCTCCAGCCTCAGTACTACAGGAAGGAAACACTAATTCACTGCTGCGTGCAGTGTTGCCCTTCCCAGAGAGTTACGGCCGCATCAGTCGGCGTCCAGCAAGTAGCCCCAACGTGCGCAGAGGTGCAAGGGCCCATTCATCACTGCTTGCAGCTTTAATTTTCTTTTAAGTTTTTACAAATTTGTTCCTAATTATTGGGTCACTTCTTATTGAGTTGAGTTGAGTCCAGTAAAACATTATCTGCGTTCAGTCCTAGCATCTACAGTCTGAACCCGGACCAGTCCAGCGTCTACACTGAGTTTTTCCTAATTAGGGTTGCAGCGATATACCAGTTTTAAGGTATACCGTGATATGAAAGCTGACAATTATCATACCATGTACCATTTGCTTATCTATGATTTTGGAAAAAAATGCAACTCAATGGAGAATATCACCTTTATTTTAGTTATTTTCAAAAGAGAGACATTTTACACATACTTACATTAAAAAAAATGTTTCAAGTCTAAATTATAGTAATAAGATGTTTGTTTGACCATATCTAACCCTTCTGTTTCCATTCATTAATGGTATTTCTGACAATAATAATACCGTGAAACCACAGTATTTTCTGAAACGTTATCGTATGTTAAAAATACCGTTGCAAACATAGTCCCTGTATACAACTGTTTTTATTTCAGAATGGAGCAAAGGCGATAAACATGGAAAACTGGCGAGCGCGTGCACATGCTCCACAGCCACTGTGAGAACAAAGAGGACAAAGGCCCAGACACAGTGACTGACAGGCCTTCACCTTTCACCCTTGACCCTGGGGAGGAGCGAGCGGAGACAGCAGCTGGCTGTAATGAGGAGTCTGGTGCATTGCTAATAAACCTGGTGTGTGTGTTTGTGTGTGTGTCGTCTCATCAGCCCTTCTCTACACCCCCTTCACTAATGCCCCCTATAACTCACGCTGCCTGTGCTTCTCTTCTATGATCATACATCGAGACAAAGAAGAGGGTGAATGTGAGTATTCAGTTGATCAGGATCGAGCCAGGCACATTTTTAGTCAATCTCTCAAAACCCAAAATCTTTTATGATCCTTTGTTTGCTTCAGGTATGACGCGAGGCCTTATTTAAAAAAAAAAAAAAAATGAGCCATGGATGTCACAAAACAATCTGCACTCCACCCTTTCAGTTACTGAAATGAACACCTGCCCAGACGAGCTACTCCATGAAATCTGTTCATTCTTAGCAACAATTTGCAGCAGTATCATGGCTTTACAGACCTGCAGGTAGATCCAGAATGCAATTAGGCAGTATTTGGTCATTTTGTAGGCACAGAGAAGCACTGGACCTGTGCTGTTTCAATGAAAAACCTTTCTCAGCGTATGGCATTTGGAACAAATGCAGTGTCATATCAGACCACAGTATCCAGTTTTCCTAACAGATCCACGATCCAGACTGAAACAATACGACACTATTACAGGGATACTCGACCTGCTTTGCCCAGAGGCCACTTTTGCAAAATGACGGGAGGCGAGTGGCTTTTCACAGCAGCTCCACAGCTCAGGTGTACACAGGGGTGATTATAGGTCTTTAGGAAATTCTGGGCCCATACCTCTGTCGGGGGGGGGGGGGCCCTTCTCTGGCACTTTTTTTTGATAAACAAGCTGTATTTTGATGCTTTTTTTAGCGCAATCTGGCACTTAATTTACACTTAATCCCAGTGTAAATCTGTTTATTTTCATTATAAATTAGAAAATGACTGCGGTGCCACCTGGCACTCTATCACGGGCCAGATTTGGCCCGCAGGCCGTAAGTTGAGCATCACTTCACTAAATCGTTGTGTGTACTAAAAAAGCAGTCTAACATGAAGGCACGAGATGAATATAGCACTGTGAATGAAAATCTTAACCCTTTTAAATGGAGGAAACTTGCTT
>NW_024628153.1:0-3114 GCF_008729295.1 Plectropomus leopardus | reverse complement strand
GGCCAAAATGAAATCTTTGGAGCGGGAGAGCGAGGTGCAATGCACAGGTTCTGAACCTGGTGCGATGCAGGAGGAGCCCGACCAGGAAGCAACCCACAGAGCCCAGTCCCTCCACGCACCAGAGTCTTCCAATCCCGGCAGAGTAGTTTCACAGCAGCGGATTAAGTGGCCCCCAGCCAGCAAATGAAGTGAGTGGCAGCAGTTTGATGAGGATGTGTCCAACATCATCCAAACGACAGCCAAAGGAGATGCTGACAGTTGACTCCAAACGATGACCACCATCATTGTCACCTATGCTTCAGTGAGATTTGGCCAGAAAGAGAAGAGCAAGACAAAGACTACCTCTTACACCATGAACTGCAGGGCCACCAAAATACACCAAATGCGTCAAGAGCTTCGAACCCTCAAGAAACAGTACAAGACATCTACTGATGAGGAGAAGCAGGAATTGGCAGAGCTGTAAAACAGAGCAGAGTGGCACAGGAGGCAGGAAAGAGAGAGAGCCAGGAAGCGAGCAGCCTTCATTGCCAATCCCTTTGTCTTTACCAAACAACTGCTAGGGGACAAGCACAGCAGTTGTCTTGAGTACTCTTAAGAGGAAGTGAACCAGGACCCTATCAGGGATCAAGAGCTCGAACCCAACAAAGCACTCATAATCCCCACCCCCCCAACAACAGAGCTCAATCTAAGGGAGCCGGGTCTGAAGGAGGTTGTGGGGGTCATCAAGGCTGCTCATTCAGGCCCCAGTGGCGTACCCTACCTGGTCTATAAATGCTGCCCGGAGCTTTTCTGGCACTTGTGGAAAATCTTGAAAGTGATTTGGCGAAGGGGGAAGTCGCTGACCAGTGGAGGTGTGCTGATGGAGTTTGGATCCCAAAAGAGGAGAACTAGAAAAATCGACCAGTTCCAGACAATCTCACTGTTGAGGGTTGAGGGGAAGATGTTTTTCATTGTTTTTCAAGTTTCTTCTCATGAACAACTACATCGACCCCTCAGTGCAGAAGGGTGAGATTCCTGGAGCTCCCTGCTGTTTGGAGCATACTGGTGTCGTCACGCAGCTCAGCAGAGAGGCCCGTTAGAACAGAGGCGACATAATGGTGTTGTGGTTGGACCTGGCCAACGCCTATGGGTCCATACCACATAAACTGGTTGAGCTTGCACTACACCTTCACTATGTTCCCAGTAAGATCAAGGACCTGAACCTGGACTATTACAATAGTTTCAGGCTCAGGGTCACTTCTGGGTCACAAACATCAGACTGGCAGCATCTTGGCAAAGGAATAATAACAGAATATACCATCTCTGTTATTCTTTTCGCACTGGCCATGAACATGGTGGTTAAGTCGGCAGAGGCTGAATGTAGAGGGCCCCTAACCATGTCTGGAGTAAGACAGCCCCCCATAAGAGCCTACAACCTCACCATCACAACAACATCAGTCCCAGCAGGCAGGTGGATCCTACAAGGACTGGAGAGACTCATCACCTGGGCAAGGATGAGTTTTAAGCCCTCCAAGTCACGGCCATGGTACTGAAGAAGGGGAAGGTGACTGACAGATTCCATTTCTCAATTTCAGGAAGTGTCATTCCATACATTACAGAGCAACCAATCAAGAGTTTGGGGAAGCTCTTTGACTCAAACCTGAGAGACTCTGCAGCCATCCAGGAGTCCAACCAAGAGCTTGGAACTTGGCTCTCCAAGGAAGAGCGAGTGAGCAGAGTGGTAGGACTCCGGCAGCAAGGAGCATGGACAACATGGGAGAGCACACTGCAGGTCAAACATCGTGTAGGCAGACTTCCATCAAGTCCAGGAAGTCTAGGATAAAGGCAGTTGCTGAGAGCTTAGCCTTAGCCGACACCATCACGCCCCAAAGAAGGCAGTCACCTTCATCAGAGCTGGAGAGAAATCCCGGGGACAGGCAAAAACAACAACAGGCCTCCTCCAAACAGCCTCTGACTAGCAGCTGCAGTTTCCACCGCACAAAGCCACAACATTACTCCAGCAAGACATGATCATCAGCTCTAAGGCTTCAAAACACCTGATCATGTACAGGGACAGAGGCTAAAGAACATTCTAGGAGCTCGTAGAAGTCAGCTGCAGAGGCTTTGCAGAACGCTTTGCAGGACACTCATTCTGCAGAGTCCTCACTCGGTTGGGCAATACTGGAGTAGCTAAGAAGAGGGCCATTCAATCCACAAGTGAACCTGCTGAGAAAGCCACAAGGTGTCTTTGGTTTAAAAGGGCTTATCCGTGGGTTTCTAATGGGACTCCAAACATTAAAAAAATGAAATAAAACCCTCTGTTTTAAAGTACTGGCAGCCACTGAGACATGTAGACAGTGAATTGCAATAGTTTAGGTGCAAAAAGACAAAAAAATAACTGAGCCTTTCTTAAAGCCATTTCACACCAAGCAGGTTTTTTTCTGAAAAATTAGTCCAAAAAATTTATTTTGTGGGTTAAAATAAATGCCTGCACAACTATGCTTGAACAATTATGCAGGGAAAATATTCAAACTGACCTTTATCTCAGTGGATTTCTATATTGGACCATTTAAATTCTTTGTACCAACTGATATTGTACAGGTCGCTGCTAGTTTGCTGCCAAAATGTGAAACATTTGATTGCTGCTTCTGATGATACCATCAAGATGCTAATGTAGCTGATATTTACTTGCTAAGGTTGCATGTTGTTCACAGAACCTGACACATTGCACATGGCTAACTGTGATGCAGAATAAATGTGATCAGGCCACCATGGTTTTGGTTTGCTAGACTTGAATCAAATCATGATTCAGTTTAACACAAAATATGATCTATACAGCCCAATATAAGAAATCACACTTAGCCTCATAGGGCTTTATGGTATCCCTTTGTCCTTTGACCGTCACAGCGACTAGCAGGCCATTTACACAGCAACAGTTCTTTTATGAAACACTGAACTTTTTTGCAGTTTGGCCTTTCATTCACACAACTACATTTTGGGGCCCTAAAAACACAAACTTTTAAAATCGAGTTCCAGAGTGTATTCTTTGGAAAACGCCACCCTTTCAGTCGCAGTGTAAACTGGCAATGCGAAGCCTTGTCAGCATCAGTATCTATATTAAACATATTATATACA
>NW_024628152.1:0-1083 GCF_008729295.1 Plectropomus leopardus | reverse complement strand
AAGTTGTGGGCTTTTTTTTATGTTTTTAGTTGGAAGTCTGAAATAAGTTGTGGGCTTTTTTTTTTATGTTTTTAGTTGGAAGTCTGAAATAAGGTCTTTCACGTTTTGTTCTACGACTACTAAAATATGTCCATAAATACCCCACTGAGAACTTGAAGCTTTTATGCGTCTTGAAAAAGACTGTTGCAACAAGTGGCTGAATGAGACTACAGAACATCATTAAGCCAAACTGCGCTGAACATGGCTGTACAACCTCGTAGCGGTGGCAAGGCAGCCAAAGTGTAGTTCATTATAGCCTAGCATTAGCTTTTAACTTCTGGTGATAACATTTAGGCTTCAAAAATCCTGAAAGTGGTGTTCATGTGTGAAGATTATCTTGCTGAACATAATGTGCAAGTATCATAAAAGTTTGTTCCTCAAAGAATTTATTTTCTGGTTTGATCCATAATCCCAAGGAAAAATCCTAGGGCTTTTTGACGAAGCAGCGTTGTGTTGCGTTTTGTTGCTTTTTTAACGTCTTTAATAGTCCACGGTGTTGTGTTGACCTTTTAACGTGAGCTCCTCCACTGATTGTTGGGGTTAGAGATCGGTAGTTATTTATGAGGGGGTGGTGCAATATGGGTAAGGCATTCTAAAACAGTTAATAAATAAACAAACATAAAAATAAAAATGAACAACAACAATAAATATCAGTAATACTAATACTAATAATAAGCACTGGTGTTGTTTATGGTGGAGGGAGGGTAATTAATTGGGAAATAAATCAACATATGTTTACAATATATTTATTTATTTGCTCCGCTTTACCTTCCACAATAGCTGATTGAGGCAGCGGTAGACCAATAACAAGTAAAATGACTGTTTTCCTCAATGGATTCTGGTGTTTTTGATATAAGGGCTTAAAATCGCCATGAGTAAAAGCTGTTTTACAGCAAGGTAAAAATGGCTTAAAACTAATCAATGAAAACAGAGTTTGCTCAGTGCATTTGATAATTTGTACACAATGTGCTGGTTTGTTATTGTAAATAAACACTATGATTCAGTTCATTTTTCTTCCTTAACAAGCAAGCAACAGGAGATAGT
>NW_024628151.1:0-2481 GCF_008729295.1 Plectropomus leopardus | reverse complement strand
TGCTGCTGCTGCTGTTATACCGCAGACGGGTGTCCACCCAGGTCTGGGCGAAGATAATATCGATCTGGTACTCCTGGGAAGAGAAAAGTGGACTCAATATACTGATCTGACCACCCTTTTTAAAGCAGCGCAAAGACAAGAAGAGATGGATGAAGAGTGTGTGCCGAGCAGTCTCGCTGCGGTCCGTCTGGAGGAGCTGATAATGTGTTTAGTTTGGACACAAATGTGTCCACATCAAAGAAAATACCAAAGCAGAGCAGCGCTCGATGGAAAAAAAAGAAGTAACGCTCAAATACACATTATGCTTTTGATATAGAAATTAAATTACACCATCTCATAAATGTACTTCAGCACTTTTCCCACCTCAGCAGTGACCCCTCGACTAATTGTGAGAAGTTTTAGCACGTTGAAAGAAAATTTCCTTACTTAGCAGGTGAAATAAGTTAAAATTTATCCACATGACATCATGTTTCTTTTGTTTTTTTTAATCACACGAAATATTAGAGGGATGATTCGGATCTTTTAAAGTCAGTATGTATGAGGTACTTATCCATAGTCAGGCCCCCAGTTTGGAGAATCAGGATCAAAGCACTGCTGCGGACTGAGGCAGCAGCATTTCAGCTTCCTGAAAAGATCAACTTCAGTTTTATTGTGTGTTATATTTAGATTAGATTTACCGCTTTACCTTAGCATCAGACACTGAGGCCTTCACATCCACTCATGCTCTCTTCAAAACCAAAGTACTCCTTTGCCAAAAAAAGTAATTTTACCTCACAGAACACATAAGTTGCTGATTTAGTACTGCAATGATCAAAATGTTTGTGTTACTGTGTGTCTTTGGTGTGCTTAAAAAGGGTTAATTCACATTCACCAAGGTCAAGCAAACAAGTAAACTAATCGATCAAAGCAGCAGTAGACCAGCAGCTGTTGTATTCAGCGAGATAAAATTACTGTTTTTTTCAAAGCAGTCTGGTGGAGGAGACAGTCACAATCACATTTTTTATCCAATATTTTAATAACAATATTGCAACAATACCGTACGATTTACTATTGATTCTTCTACAAAAAAACTAGAGATGCTAAGATGATAAATAATCTTTGACAAAATAGATATAATGACTAAGTGGGTAAAGGCAAATAAAGGAAGGGCTTAAAAAGTCTGTGAAGTTTATTAAACTATATCACTTTACTGTTATGCATCCTTTGAAACCAAGATAGTTAAAACATTACAATGTCAAATATTTAGGATGACATGAGAATGACAATCCTTTATTAGTCCCAAAATGGGTAAATTTGCATTATTACTGCAGCAAAGGGATATCAAAGCTAGGTATGTATAAGATAAATATAGAAAAAAGAACAAAATGAACACTATAAATGCAAAACTCTAAATTAAAAGAAAAAAAAAATAGTACTAAACTGCATGATGCATATGTAGTATCACATTATACATTTCATAATGACATATTGCCCAGCCCTAATATAACACCTTCAGTTCCACATAAGAAAGGGCTGTCTGGGAGCAAAGTGAAGCAGCGAAATATTAAAAAATATAGTGTACACTTACACCGATGAAGATTTTTTTTTGTTTGTTTGATAGCAAAAATACTCTTATGTTGCTGCCGATACAGTATGGCAGTACTCCTGTCTGCTTGTCCATCTAATGTATGTAACACACTGACTGTGGATAAGAAGCTCATACAGCCCCACTTCTAAAGATTCAAACTATTGTTTTCAAATTTTTGGAAAAGTGAGTTTGAATAAACCTTATTCCAACCCAGTGTGAAAGTTTAGCACATTTTTCTTACCCACCAACCTTGGAGGAGGCGAAAACATATTTAAAGCAATAAGATCATGCCTGTAAAAAAAAAACACAAACACACAAAACAAATCAACAACAAAGACATTTTCATAGCTATGGCAAGAACAGTCATGTGTTTGAGGTTTATTTGGTTAAAGTGCAGTGAAGTAACAAGCTACGAATAAAACCACTTTCCCAGGGTTCCTGCAGCTTAAAGACTTTTTAAGATTATTTTAATGCACCTTGGAATTGTGTTTAAGACCAATTTTGGAGCATAAAACATGACTTTTGAAAAGAACAAGGCAGATGATATGTGTTTGTAAATGTTGAAAAAAAAATCCTTTTTAGAGTGGAATTCATTTTTTAAAAATAATATTTTTTTAAATAAAACTGATAACCCTACCTAACAAGACATGGCCCAAAAATTAGCAAAAAAAGAAAGAAAGAAAAAAAGAAAGAAAAACTATTGAAAAAAGTTACAAGTATGTGCAAATATGTACAAAATAAGCCAAAAATTACACATGAAAATGATGCGGAAAAAGTACGAAAAGAAAATCGTACACACACACATATATATATACAAAGATAGAGAGACAGAGAGATAGAGAGACAGACAGATAGATAGATAAATATACATACAGTTACAGTTATATATATGGCCCAAAATGAGCAAAAAATAA
>NW_024628150.1:0-3625 GCF_008729295.1 Plectropomus leopardus | reverse complement strand
ATGTGCAACAATTGTCAAAAACACCATAATTTGGCATGTCGAAAAAATGACCACCACAGCAAGGCTTTAGCATGGCAAAAATGTTGTGAGACACGCCAGAGCATTTAAACGGGCAAATAGTGTCAAAAATACTTTGATTTGACATGTTAGAAAAATGACCATGACAGCAATATATCAAAATTTGACATGTCCCAAAACCAGCCTAAAACACCTCCAAATAGCATAAAATAGCGTGCTGAGACACACCATAGCATTTTAAATTGTGAATATCTTGAAAACGCCATAATTTGGCATGTTGAAAAAATGACTGACAGCAAGGCTATGATATGGCAAAAATGTCAAAATTTGACATGTCCCAAAAGTTGCTGAAAACACCTCAAAACAGCGTAAAATACCGTGCTGAGACACGGCATAGTATTAAAACGTGTAAAATTGGCCCAAAATAGCATATTATAGCATGTCCCAAAAATGACCATTACAGCAAGGCTATAGTATGGCAAAAATGTCAAAATTTGACATGTCCTAAAAACAGCTGAAAACACCTCAAAACAGCATAAAATAGCGTGCTGAGACACACCATAGCAGTTAAAAGTGCAAATATTTTTGAAAAACACCGTAATTTGGCTTTGGTAATTTGTCATGTCCGAAAAACAGCTGAAAACCACATAGCACACAGTTGATAAAAAGTCATTGTATTGCATTGCCTCCGAATAATGACAAAAAAGTCATAGTATAACATGTCATCTAAAAATTAATACAAACAATATAGTATAGTTCATTCATTCATTCATACTTCGTCCATAACCGCTTGTCCTCACAAGGGTCGCGGAGGAGCTGGAGCCAGTCCCAGCTGTCATTGGGCGGAAGGCAGTGTACAACCTGGACAGGTCGCCAGACTATCACAGAGGACCATCATAGTATAGTATGTCATCTAAAATATGACATGTATGTCATCTAATATGTGACTGAAAAAGTCATTCTATAGCATGTCATCCAAAATATGAAGTCATACTATATCCATCATCCAAAACTTGACAAAAAAGGCATAGTATAGTGCTTCCATAACAAAATATCAGTATTGTATGTCATACAAAATGTCAAAAAAAACCAACAAGTCAAACTGTAGTATGTCGTCCACAATAGTATAGAAACAGTCATAATAAAGTATGTCCTCCAAAATGGTACAATAAAAGTCACAGTATAGTATTTTGTTTAGCAACAAAAAAGTCATCTGCTGTCCAAAATAGCACAAAAAAATAACTTAATCTTTTGAGTAATCTTGGATATGCTCCAGTTGTGTGTTTTTTATTCTGAGCACCTCTTGTAAACTCTGAGAGGAAAAAGTATAATGAGTACACAAATATTTGACAGTGCTTAAAAAATGACGTGCTGCGCTGCTTGTTTTTGTTGTCGTTTATTTAGAAAAAAACACATTTCTCACAATTTTTAAAAATACAAAATGTACTCAAATGTAGTGAGGGTGCTTGTTCTAAGAACAACACTAAAAAGGAAATATATATACGGCCAGATCTGTTGTCACATCATTGTAAAGGACATAGTCATTATTAAACAAAACATCGTTAGGGGATAAGAGAAGTTATTACAGATGCATTAATATACACTAAAATGTACTTTCATCTGACTACAATTACATGATGGTGACTCATAAAGCATGTATTAAATGTCTGTGTAATGCTTACAAATGCTAATATGGAGACTGAGGGCCCTGACACACCAAGCCACTGTCCACCATCGCTGAATGTTGTGCTGTCGTCGAGTGTCTGTTGCTGTGGTCTTTGCAGTGTGTCCCACACTGACGGCACTAGTTGGCAGTGTTGGCTGTTTTTTTTTGGCTGATTGAACATAGTGAGCCTGTTGATTGAGCTTCACGGTGTGTTCAGGTGTAAGTTTTTGGCCAAGCAGGTGACGTGTTACAGCACGACAGTCAGCCTTTGTCCCCACTGGTGCTTTAAGTCAGTTTAAGTGCCTTTGGGTTTTTAAGTAAACTGTTTAAGTAAAATTTTCTTTAAATTAGTCCGTCTGGAGCTGGAGGACTCCCACCGGTTCTATAACCTGCAAATGTTTCCATTTTACTAAGAACTACTAGATGTTCGTTATCTATTTATTTACCAGTTATTTAAAAATATAGAAATCTTTATCCCCTTTCCCCAGTCTGGTTGTGTTCCATTGGTTTATCTAGTGACGTTTACATTCCACGTCCCAGCTGTGGAACCGGTGATTGTCGGAGCGATAATCACAGATCCACTCTGAGCTGATATTGTAGCAGGAGCAGCAGGAGGTGCTACGGGAGCAGCGGGAGGTGCTACTGGAGCCGCGGGAGATGCTACAGGCAGATAAAAAGATACATATGATAAGAATCAGTATATACACGTAAAACAAAAAAAGGTTAAGCAAGTTTTAAGATACTTATCATCTTACTTATGCACCTGCATATTTTTTCTTTAACTCCTCTGCAGCGTTGTTGTTTCCCAGCTTCTTCAGGATCTCAATAGTGATTTTCACAGCCGAATCTTCGCCGTAGTTCTCTGTCATCCTTTTCACAGTGTTCGTTCGGGATGCCTCCTCCAGATGGCAAACAGGAATTGGACTGCAGCCCTCCAGGACCTCCATTGTGAGATACCACTTAAAAGTTTCGAAGTCATCTTTGCGCAGTCCTTCCAGAGTCTTGAGGAGCAGCTGTGGAGCCAGCATGTCTGCTCACTGAAAAAGGAGAGGAGGAGTAAGTTTCCAGAATAGCCTTCACTATAAATTAATAATTCAACAATAGTCCTAAATACTTTTGTGCCTAAAGTTAGGTGAGATGATTAATACCACTCTCATATCTTTAATAACCTTTTATAATGCTACACAGATCAGGTAAAAACATTAATAAGAACAACTTTTGGGTTGTGAGGCTGTGGAAAGTATTTTCAGCTAGCTCTTTACATAACCAGGAAGACCTCTCCAATGGACTATTGACCCACATACAGCTGCTGGAAACTTCATGAGTTTCTCACTCTCTAATAAGTCTGCGATTGGTAAACTATTCACAAAAAGTCACAAGTTTCATATTTTCTGATATTATGTGCAGCAGAAAATTTTAGTGAATCATTGATGAGTTTATCACTTTCAAAGAAGCCATCATGTCTGCAGTTGTAAAGAGCAATCACAAATACTGAAAATCCATCTACAACTATAGCTCATTAATAAAGGGTTGTCACTATTCAGTAAATAGTCATTAATAAATGGATTTTGGTAAAGGTGCTCAGCTGTCAGTTTTTCGAGAGTGCGGAGGTAGAGCAAATTTAGCATCAGACATAAAATTTGGCATTAAAATAAAAATGTATCATAATTAAAAGGGGAAACATTATTGGAACTTCAAAAACTCCCCTGAAAAGTAAAACACAGGCATAAATCTTCTGACTTTTTCCACGCTTCTCTTTAGTATCAACTGTCGTTGGGGTAGTAGTTTGAGGGAAGGGTGCAAAAAAAGCATAATGTACATGATTTTTTTTTTTTTTTGCATACTAAGAAGAGAATGGCTCTTTTAACCCACAGCCCTTCAAGAGTGACATGAAGGAAACCTCACATGATCACTGACAAACACATCAGAAAGCAAAAAAAA
>NW_024628149.1:0-3543 GCF_008729295.1 Plectropomus leopardus | reverse complement strand
TGTACTCTCTCTAGGCAGACCAAAGTGCTGTACAGTAAGCGTGTACATGCATACTACTCACTGTATTGAAGTTCCAGACTCGCTTGAAGGAGAGCCTCTTCCTCAGGCTCATCCTGCTCTCCTCTCTCACAGGAGGAAACCAGCTGACTGCTCAATCTACATATCTGAACCACACATGAAAACAGTCCCGCTCACACACATGTGTGCTGACGCTGACAGAGCTGCTCCGGGTGATATTTAGGGCAGGAAATTCATGCAGACAGCTGACTTGGATGGAGTCATGCTGCAGCACATCTGTCACACACACACTCACACATACACACACCTAAGAAGAAGCCTTAACTATCTGCTGAAGTTGCAGTGAGTATCTCACTGTTAACATATTTTTTCTGTCTTACATTTTATACCTCTCACACACTCCTCCGCACACACTATAGCTGACACACTGACGAGGAAGTTCCATTCTCTCTCACACACACACATACTCGGCTCCGTTTCCATAGTGACACGCCCCCATCGGGTAGCAGTCATCAAGAAGGGGAGGGAACAAAGGTCAGCCTGCCAATCACACCACAGCACGGCCCATAACTCTCCACCCTCCTCCTGCTCCTCCCTGTTCAAATCACAGTTGGGCAGGTTTAGGTGTGATCAAATTCAACTGATGTTTTTCTAGTGATTTAAGAAATTAATTGTTTTCCTTGCTTTATGTGTAATAAATGGAGGGAGACTAAAAGTGGAGGCACAAAGACTAAAGAGGAAGAAGAGAATGAGTTTGTTCTCTGGCTCCGCTTGACAAAGATTAATGAAATTTCCGCAGGTTTGTTAAAAGGTCAACTGGAGCAAACAAAGGCACTTCACAGGACAGAGCAGCCTACTTCAGCACACTCACACACTCTCACACACACAAAGGCTGCAATTGAATCTGTGCGTGTGGCCTTGAGCCTACACCTAGCTCCCCCTAATTTCCTGTTTTGGCAAAAAAGAGTTTCTGTTACACCTTCTCCCTCCATATTCTGCCTTTGTGATGCCACTGTCTCCATCAGTGATGACTCACTGGTGTGTACTGTACAGTGATAGAAAAACACATCATCACTTTGATTGTAAAACACTAGTTTCATCACGATTAAGTATTACATTAGTTCTTTGGAAAATGCTACGATAGTTGCTGATATCACAATTACGTTTTGATTTCATGCGATTCAGGGGCCTGCAATCGATATGAGACGATATCGTGTGCCCAGTTAACACAGTCTTTTACAGAAGATGCTGACCCCTTTCTTTTTTTGCTTTTGGCCATGAAAGGTAAAACAGCACATAAATAATATAAATAATTGTAACAGGTTAAGTGCAGTAAAGTTGACTTTAAACTGATTCTACTAAAGACTCCGAGGCAATGGTCGGCTGTCAGTCAATGTTGGGCCACTGGTGAACACCGTTGCCTTCGCTGGCCTTTTTTTCACAAACTAAGAATGTTGAAACGGCAGTGGCGACGGAGCTCATAATTGATTGAAATCACTCAAACTGCATTTTCTCTGCCTGTTAAAGGCTGAAATATCATGCGTTTATGCGAACTTGCCATTCTGTATATAATGTCCGGTCGTGGAAAAATGGGACAGAGTGGTCTCGCCATTGAGCCAGGAATGGAGGTAGTAAAAGCCCCAAAATGAGGTCTGTGTAAAACATAAAGCCGGAGAAACGTGACCATGGGCTGCATGGGTGTGACGTGTTGACAGCGTGTTTATGTGTGCGTTCCACTGCAGGAGATTTAAAAACCAGCTGTTAGCATAGTGGCAAATTTAAAGAAGAGTGGTCGTAAATGTCAGCAAACTGGGAAAACAACGAGATTCGGGAGCTGCTTACCCTCTGAGCTGAGAACTAAATCAGCAGCTATATAGCAGAGAAGGAAATATGACTGTGATTGACATGTTATGCCTTTGTTATTGATTAGAAAGCGCTGCCGACACTTGCACCATATGTCACTAGAGGTGGGCGCTCGTGTTAAACATCAGGCCCGCCATCACGCCCAGCGGTAGAAAAGGCTGACTTCTTTGTGGCCCTATAGCGCGATCTCTTTGTAAAAGCGGCTTCTGATTGGCCGTTCAGCTCCGCACAAAAGCAAAGAAACAGCAGTGAGAAATGTAAACAAAGGACATACGTCAAGTCGAAGTGAGGTTGACACAAACTTGTTTTATAAGGTCAGTTAGTTTTTCTTTAGCCATTTAGCTCTTAAGCAGAAACATTTCCTGTAAACAGTAAATGTGTTTTGTTCTTTTAACACTAGATTGTGTTGTTAATGTCCCAACTGGCTAACTAGCATTAAGACAGTCTTCCGGTTTCCCTTTTTTAATGGCAATTACAGATGACCGCCATCTGCTGGTATGGAGGGGTTTTTCCTCTCAAGCAGGCACAGAATATACTTTCATTATATTACATAACTTTGCCTTCAGGATTTTCTGCCAGAGAGCCCTTTCTTGAAGAAATATTTCATTTGGACCCAAACCATAATATTTTTTCTAAAAAAAACTTCTTCTTGGCGATATGGTGATTCCATAATAACTGTCATAGAGAAAAACCATTGGTTTTTTGCTGGTCACCCATTATTAGTTTGAGTACTTTCACATTGCATGAATTAGCTTAGTGACTAGTGGAGTTTCCCATTACTCTTATCTTAACAAATCATCCCCAGTTAAAATGTGTGTCTGCGTGACCTGGTCTGAGTCCAGCAGATAGTAGCTAACCTTGAGCTGCACTCCAATAGTAAGTGTGTGTGTTTAGATGTTGGTTGATGTTCAATTACAAATATTCTACTTCATAGATAAACAAAAAAAAAAAGAAAAGCATTTTTTCCTTCCACATCTTCCTTACAAACCACAACAAACTGTGTTTCCACTCATCTTTACTCTCTGAACTGCACTTGTACGACGGCCAGACTCTAAAGCTGCAGCGAATCTAAATGTTTTTCAACTGCGTATAAAACAGTCCAGTTATTGAAATCTGTCTTTTGTCTGAACATTTTGTCTGTGTTTATTTTGAGTCTCTTGGCTTATAGGATGCGGCACCACCCTGAAGAATCCGAAACATCAAAGAGCTCAGCTGCACCCTCTAAAAATATATTAAAACCAGTAAACATCCAGAGCTACGTCCACTGCAGCATTCCTCCCATTATTTCTAATGAAAAAGTGCCACTTTAACGCCTATTGGCCCGAAACAGGACATTTTCACTGCCCTCTTTTCAGCTCCACAAGCGCCGTTTGAGGCCATAGAGCTCAAAAACGCAGTGCCATATTGTTGTTAAAGTTAATGTTAACCTTCCACGTCCTCGTATCATAGCAACATCAGGCTGGCTCCAGCACTAAGCCCCCCCACCACCACCATACACACACAAAAAACACACCAACTGAGGCTGAAAGTGCTGCCAAAGCTCTAATTACCAGAGCTTCAAGAACCACCCAGTGGATCCCTCATTTTTTAAACTATCATGTGTGCCTTATTCAGCTACTTAAATTAACTACACTTCAAAAGCCAGTAAACCTTGGGTGTTTA
>NW_024628148.1:0-3823 GCF_008729295.1 Plectropomus leopardus | reverse complement strand
AAATAAAGAGAAAATAGAGGACTTACAAAAAAAAATCTATACAAAAAAAGGCAGATAAATTAAGTCAGGTGACCAGGTTCTCTCAAATAGACCATCATCCCCCTTCACTCGTGCTGCGAGTCTTTTTAAGTTTCTCGGGGCCACTGAGTGACTGAGGGAGGTTTGTCACACATCCACTGCTTTAAAACACATCTTCTAGCAGGAGAAAGAGTTAGTCAGATTGAAGTCAGATTTATTCAGGGACAGAGTTTCAGATGGCAAGCTCAGTATAAAGAGACCTTAATGTGCTTTGCTTGATTTCAGCACAATCAAATTCTAGATGAATTCACAGTATGATGCAGCAGTCTTTCTACTGCCCACTAGCATGCATTTTTCTAATATCTCCATCACATTTCTGGCAAACAGCAGTTATGTAAAGGGTAGTCGGTGGAGGGAAGCTGCCAGTTACGGTGTGCGGCTCGAAAGTTCACACATACTTTGGCAGATTGATCGATTGCGCCAGTGTGATGTGCGAACAGAAGGAGGGGAGAATCAATGGATCTTTTTAATCCATTTACGGCTCGACGTGGATCAAATCGTGCAAAGTGCCGCCCCGTCTTCTCACCTTGGGCGGGATAAAGAACTGCAGCGGCGCCCATTTTTATTCCAGGCTTTCTCAAACCATATTTGTCACAGCCGAGGAGCCGTTAGCGCCAGAAGGGACTGTGTTTTGTCGGGGGGATGGTGGGTTCTGGAGCACTGAAAGGATCCCTTTAGGAATCACAGTCTGTGACATGGGATTAACTGTTATTTTCTCTGCAGTGACACCGCCGCATGAAAGGTGCCCCCGTGTAGCAGCGAGGGATTTAATAAATACACTTTTCAATTAAAATCACTACATGTTTTCCAACATGCAGCGATTCAAACTGCAAGGAGTTCCTTGCAAGTGCATTCCTGGGTTTTGACTTCAGGCTGGCAGACTTATGACCTTTTTCTAAATCTTTTCTCAATAAAAGGGTTTCCACACTGGGGGAAACATGAATGCTCTAATATTTGGCTTTTATCATTTTATCCTTAAAAATTCTACATTTACTTTCAGAAAATCCTTGTTTTTAGTGACACCTCTCTCTATGGCCACTCAGGCCATGTTTACATGAGAACGTCCCTACGAGAAACAGACAAATCTTTCCTTTGTGTTTAAAAAAAATCTGAATTTAAATGATAACATTGTGAGAACGAACCTCATGCGACCACAAAAACAACCAAAAACCTGTAGTATGCATGCCAGGCCAGTAGTTGGCAGTGTAACTTTGTAATGAAATCTATTCTTGGATCTATTACTTGGACAATATTTATTATTTAGTGGTTTCAAT
Organism: Plectropomus leopardus; assembly: GCF_008729295.1. Taxonomy (NCBI): domain Eukaryota; kingdom Metazoa; phylum Chordata; class Actinopteri; order Perciformes; family Serranidae; genus Plectropomus; species Plectropomus leopardus. Next base: position 2,471 of record NW_024628148.1, on the reverse strand, counting down.
ATATCAGCTTTTGAGTAAAAAGAAATGTTAATACACAAATGCCAAAAATATGTGCAAGGTATTTTAGAAAGTGTCTTTATGCCAATTTTTCAACAAAACCACAAGAAATTTGGTTTTTCAGTTGTAAGATTTTCCCTTAATTACATTTCTTTGTTGCTTTTTTTGTTTGTTTTTTCATATTTGCATTCAAAATTTTAAAAAACATGCCTCAAAAATCCAACACAGTGCAAGCTTTGCTATTGCTCCAAAAATCCCAGGATCCCTCAATTGCTTCCCAGCCATAAACACAGACAGTTTGTTCTTCGGAAATTTGGTTCAAACCAGAAGAACCACTTTAATCAATCGAGTCAAGGACTCTGCAAATATGGACAACAGGGGTTGTGATAATACGAGGTCATCATATAATTCCTTTCAAAATAAGCACTTCGTACTCCCACTTGAAATGTGCACCAGCACCCAAAATCACCCCGTTTTTAGAGGAAACAAAACCATAATGGAAATCTCTTACAGGACGCCCAGTACAAATTACGTAGAGAACAAGGCTGCAGACAGAGTTCCTTATCACACAAACATATTAAGTCATAAAAAATTTCCCACTGAGCTGTGCGATGGATAAAAGAGAATTGCTTTGTGTTTGTTCAAACAACAATGACAAGTGTTTTGCATTTACCTGATAACACTGTTAATAATCCTCTCTCAAGTCAATATCAATCTCAGAAGTTCTCCGCTTTCTTCTCGTGGTGTTTGGATCAGAATGAAACACGGTGCCCTTGAAAATCTGCCAGAGAAAATGAAAAAGAAAATGAGTTGTTAAGAGAGACTTTTGGGGATTAATTGCTTTTGCCGTTTTCGCTCAACATACAAAGGACGTGTTTTTCAGAATAAAACTGTTGCGTGTATTTTTTATTTATTTTTTTTTTTTACAAATCCTCTTTTATTAAATTAAATTAGGTTTCCTGTCAGTGCCGATAATCGATCTCTGTGTTTACTAAAGAAGCAGATGCAGAGGTGGAGGAAAGAGAAAACAGCAACGTTTGTTCTTGTTTTGTGATGTTTTAATTGCAAAATCACCCATTTGAGATGTACAGTACACAGAAAATACTGTTTGTACCTTTTATGGGATTACTTTGAATAGTTTAAATTCGGTAAATGTGGAGGTCGGCCCAAGTTCAGGGTGTCAGGGGTTTTTTAAAAGGATGGCAATTCTAAGAATAAAAGAACAGTTAAATATTTTGGGAAATTACTTGCATTTTTGCAGAAAGTTAGATGAGAAGTTTGAAACGGGGATAATGCCAGCTGTGGGTTAGCTTAGTTTAAAACACAAAAATTTCTTGTTGTTTTTGTGTTTTTGTATGGATTTAACAGGGAAAAAATCATAATCAACAGCCAGTTAGCTTATCCCAGAACGACATGTTTTTTAATTTAGTTTTTAACTTGATAAAAAAAAAAAATCTACAAATAAATAATAGGATTCAGAAGCTAGCAGCAAATTAGCTTAATGAAAACCACAATGTGTCATTTTTATGTTAACCCTAACCCTAACCCTAACCCATTTTTTGTCCGGATTGAATAAACAAAATATAACGTAGCTAGCAGCCAGTTAGCATAGCTTGAACTATTACCTTTTGAAAGTTTTTTTTTGTATTATTATTGTTTGTTTGTCATTTGTTTTAATTTTTAGGGTTTTGTTTTATTTGTTGTATGTCTGCATTGATATAACATAGCTTGCCAGTTAGCGTAGTTTAGCACAACTACTAAAAAAAATGGGTAAACGGCTAAAATAAATAAATAAATAAAATAGAATACAACTGCCAGCAGCTCTAAAGTTAACTATTTAACACACTGTATTTTGTTTAGCACATATCTACATAACTACAGCTAACTTGCTGCTTGATATTAACCAGAGATACATCAAACTTCCAAACACACTAAGGGGAGTCCTCTTTTGGAAAGTTTATTTCCCAAAATGTCTAAAAAAAACAAAAAACAAAAAAAAAAAACATGTTTTTTTTAATTACTTCTTGTGCAGGTAGCTTGTTAGTAAGCTTTTAATCTCCAAATGTGAACTGTTCATTCCGGCAAAGTCCAGACTGTTTTCTTTCTGCTAGTTTTCTTTTCAGCTCAACCAGTGGGAACTTGACTAAGATGAAAGTGCCAGATGTTGTTGCTTGGAGATTTGTGACTTAACTGCAGAGCTTCATATCTTTTTTTTTTTTGGTACTTTTTTCTGTGGTGCGTGTGATTGTTGCCATGATCCAAGCAGCTGTTTGAACCCACAGAAGAGATTATAGCTGAGCTTTGGAGTCCTTCCGCCCAGTTTTTCTGTATCCTTGCTCTGTTATTTTGAAAGATTGATTATAGAAATGAAGAATGGCAGAAAGTCAGTGTCTGTTTTCAGTTTTTTTTCTCGTCCTTAGTGCAGTCTTATTTGGTTGCATTTTGATGAACATTATGCAAAGCTAGATGACCAC
>NW_024628147.1:0-3572 GCF_008729295.1 Plectropomus leopardus | reverse complement strand
GGGGGGGGGGGGATTCCTCCGCCTCTGTCGGAGTGAAGCATGCAGGGAAAAACACGCAGACCCCCCCCTCCTCCTCCTCTCTGCAGCGGCACACGGAGCTCGTGCAGCAGCAGGAGGACCAATAAGCGCGGAGGAGGAGTCGCTGCAGAGTCGCTGCTCCTCTTCTCTTTGTGTCTGCGGCTCCTCCGGAGGACGCGGCAGGAGCAGCGGGCGGACATGTCCTCCCCGCAGCTGTCCTCGTCCCGCAGACAGTCGTGTTACCTGTGCGACCTGCCCCGGATGTCCTGGGCGATGATCTGGGACTTCAGCGAGCCGGTCTGCCGTGGCTGCGTCAACTACGAGGGCGCGGACCGCATCGAGTTCGTCATCGAGACCGCGCGACACCTGAAACGGGCCTCCGGGCTGCAGGAGTCCCGGGCTCCGCCGGGAGCCCCGCAGCAGCCCGCCGGAGCCAAGAGCCAGGCAGGGCCCCCGGCCGGGAAGGAGCCGCTGAACCCGCAAGACGCTCCGGGAAGGATGGAGCGGTACTACGGAGGCGGCAGGCTGCCCAATGGCTTCAGACCGGAGGACGGACCCCCCGACCTCAACCGGCAGAGCCCCAGCTCCCGGAGCAGAGCCCCGGGGGGCCCGGGGCCGCTACCGGGACCAATGACCGTCCCGCCGAACCTGCTGCCGCAGACGCTGCTGAGCGGAGCCGCGCCTGGGGGGCGGCGGCCCGGCTCCGGCTCCGTGTCCGAGCAGGATCGGGAGCTGAAGGAGAAGCAGCGGAACTCGGAGGCGCTGTCGGAGCTGAGCGACTCCCTGAGGAGCCGACAGGAGGAGTGGGCGGGAAGACCCAAGAGTGTGCGCGACACGCTGCTCGCGCTCACCTGCTGCACACCCTTCCACGTGCGTTTCAAGAAGGACCATGCGCTCGTCGGCCGCGTGTTCGCCTTCGACGCGGTGTCCAAACCGGGACAGGAGCACGAGCTCAAGATCTTCATCGAGTACCCGCGCGGCTCCGGGACCGTGTTCTCCTCCGCCTCCGGGGCCGCCAAGCAGATGTACCAGGACTGCATGAAGGAGCTGGGCCGCGGGCTCTCCTCCGGCTTCAAGTACCTGGAGTACGAGAGGAGGCCCGGCTCCGGGGACTGGAGGCTCCTGGGGGACCTCCTGCCGGAACCACTGCGCTTCTTCCGTGAGGGGCTGGGGGGGGAGCTGCTGCCGCAGCCACACGCGGACGGAGGTTTTCCGCCGCTGCCCGCCTCCGTTCTGCTCCCGCGGGCCCCGGCCTCCTCCTGCGGGGGGCCCGGAGGCTCCCGGAGCGGCCTGAGGAAGAGGAGGGCCTCCCCGGAGCCGGAGGCCGCGGAGCCGAAGCTGCCAGAGGAGCAGCGGCCCTGGGGCCACAGCGAGGCCCTCAAACTCTCCTTCTCCGGGCCCCCGGGACTCCCCTCCGGCCGCGCCTCCTCCCCGGACTCCGCCGCGGCTCCTCACAGCGGACCGTCGCCCATGGCCGCGCTCATGTCGGTGGCGGACACGCTGGGGAACGCGCACTCCCCCAACAAGGACCGGGACTCGGTGCACTCCTCCTCCGGCACATCCTCCTCCTCCTCCTCCAGACACGCCAGCAGCAGCCCGCTGTCTCCCGCCTCCATGTCCGGCCAGAGGCGCCTCTCCTCCCGCAGCGGAGAGCTCGCCATGTCCGCCGCGCCGCAGGAGCAGGTGCACGCGCAGAGCGTGCCCGACTCCCCGGTGGCCCCCAGCGGGCCCCTGTGCTGCACCATCTGCCACGAGCGGCTGGAGGACACGCACTTCGTCCAGTGTCCCTCCGTCCCCAACCACAAGTTCTGCTTCCCCTGCTCCCGCGAGAGCATTAAGGCGCAGGGCTCCTCCTCCTGCTCCTCCTCCTCCTCGTCCGGGGAGGTGTACTGTCCCAGCGGGGACAAGTGTCCCCTACTGGGATCCAACGTCCCCTGGGCCTTCATGCAAGGGGAGATCGCCACCATCCTGGCAGGAGACGTCAAGGTAAAGAAGGAGAGAGACCCCTGAGGAGGAGCAGGAGGAGGACACTGAGTGAACTCCTCCTCACTACTGAAGAGCTTCATGTCTAACAGTCAGGACTCCTCCTCAGCACCTCCTCCTCAGCTCCTCCTCCTCAGCACCTCCTCCTCAGCTCCTGTCAGTGGAGAGCAGATCACAGCCTGTTGATCGATCACATCGATCAGCTCTGATCAATCAGGACTGCAGACTCAGGTACAGGTGAGGGGAGGAGGGGAGGAGCAGGAAGGGTTCAGTAACTCCTCCGTTTTAACCCTTTAGAACCTGAAGGTGGTTTCTGCAGAAAGCAGGAGAAAAAGCAGCTGAGCGGAGAGGAGCGATTATTCCGTTTGATACCAAAATAACAAACAAAACTCCAGAAAAAATATGTAGGATTTTTATATTTAAAATGTTGTTAGAAATAAAATATAGATACACGTCCATTTTATTTTATTCTATTTATTACATGTTAAGATTTTCTTTCTTTTCAGATCATTTTCTTGATATTTTTGGGGCAGTTTCTCTTAAAGTTGCTGATTGCAGCTTTCCCGTGTTTTTGGCAGGAGTCAGGCCTCATTCAGGTTTCAAAGGGTTAATGTGAAACCAATATCAGGCCGTTTAAATGAGTCTTTTTCTAATAAAATACCACTTTGAACTCGTCTGTCAGAAACTCCGATCAGTCGTCACTTTGAGGAGAAAACGTGTCGATTTTGAACAAACTGCAGCTGAAAAACAAAAAGACGCTTCAATGACGAAGAGAAAAACGTTTTGAAGTTTTATTAAAGTTTTTAACAACACAAACGGAAACATGAAGGTCTCTGGATCTGTGAGAAATGGTTTAGTGTCTAAAATCATATTTTGATGAGACTTTAATCTTAATTATTCAGACAAAGTTTAAAACATTTGACACCTGCAGACAGGAAGTCTAAAGAACTTTCAGAATAAAAGCTGCAGATGAACAGTGAGGGCTCCTGTCAGTCTGTTATCAGATTTATTCCGTTTCCAAAGCGACAGCATCAATAAATAAATATAATCTGTCGTTTCTGGGCCGAGCTGTCACACCAGGCCGCCTAAAAACTGACCTTTAAAAACATCAGAGCAATAACATATAAAAAGATAATAAAAGATGCAGATTTATAATAAAAGAGATAAGATATAAAAGGTCAAATCAATTACTAAATGATTAAAATAAAGCAATAAAAATCAATATTAAAAATAGCAAAAGTTCAGACAAGAGGAGCAAAGATAAAAAGATCATTTAAAATAAGTTTGTAGTTTCTGAGAGAAGTCGCGTCAAAAAAGGAGCGTTTTAGCTTTGACCTAAAAATGGTCAGTGGGGCTGTCGCACATCATCCGGGAGGTTTTTCCAGGTTATTCCAGGTTAAGACTGTCAGCTGTCAGCGCTCCTCAAACTCTGTTCATTCATTAAAAAAAGAATGAATTATGACTATGACACGTGATGGGAACATGTCCGTTACACGTATGTTTCCAGAATCAGAGAAGGCTGAATTCTAACAAAAATAAAAATCATCTGACCTTCAGATCATAAGTTGTGC
>NW_024628146.1:0-4223 GCF_008729295.1 Plectropomus leopardus | reverse complement strand
TGCACACCTTGAGCAAATTTCTCTTCCAAACGGCTACAGATCAAACTCTGGTTGTGTGGTTGGCCTTCATGTGTCCTGTTTGTCCATTGTCTGTATTTGAATAAGTGTGGCTTGTGTGCATACCTGTTAGTGCGTGTGTGTTTGAGAGAGAGAGGAAAAGTTGTCACCCGTTTTCCACCACTCCCGTCAGTCCCTTTTTCAGTGTGCACGTGTCAGTATGTGTCTATGTGTGTGTGTGTTTGGCCTGGTTCCCACTGCAGATTATTAATTAAGTTCTGGTAAGCGGTGCATGCCTTGCCTTCAGATCCACTTCCACTCTCTTTAACACACACACACACACACACATACACACACACAAGTACCAGTACACATGCACAAACACACACATACTTCAAAGCAGCCGCACTCCACACAGCTAGGATTAAGAGGCGATTGAAGAGCCTGATACAGCCTCAAAGTGCCTTCAGCACAAAAATGCCTTTGGCAGGGCACAGGTAGTCTCTTTGAAAGTGCTCACACACACACACGCACACACACACACACATATGGCTGGGCTTTTAATTTAGCTCTGATTTTTCCCTTTGTATTTGTCACAGTCCTGTTGGGCTATTTTTCCTTGCATGTACTATCCATATCTTCATCTATTTCCAGCCATTTTCATTGTGTGTTTAGATGGTTGAGCTGTATAATGCATGATGTTGTATAATGCTTCCTGCTAAATTCCCCCAAGTGACTGTAGGTAAAAGGAATAGGCTAGTAGCAAGCTCTTTATGTTTTTATGAAACATCTGAGCCTGTTTGCATGTCAATATGGCCATATGTTTCCACTGCCATGTCACATACAGCATATAGAGTCACACTCCCACCTCATTACCTCACAGTAAATTGCAAAGGTGATGCTGATGTATTACTCTGATTCAAACATTTTCACTGACACGATAAAGACACATTCTTTCTTATCCCTTAAAAAAAAAGGTTTTTGGTGTTGTTGATTTTTTTTTTTCAGGGATGTCCAATATGGATTTACATATAAGATAACCACTTATTTCCCAATTTTGTAATTTACTAAAAAGTTTATATCCTGGGGTACATGCACACTTTAGGGTAAGAAAGCTTAAGACATTGTGGAAAAATCGATGATTTAATATTCTATACCCCTGACCTAACTAAATCTAACTGACGTCACCATTGTTAATACAACAAAAACAGAGAATAGTTCTGATGGTCGACTGCTGTGGGTGTGTGAGCTCTGCACCGGGGACAGTGACAGGGCTAACTGTGGCATCACAGCAAGCGTTACCTAATGGCTATGAGTTAAACAGCAGAGTCGAGCCCTTTTTGGTGTGAGTTTAGGCCCTTTTTCATTCAAAAAGACCCACGGACATCTTGCTTTTTGATGTTTTGGGAAAGCTTACAATCAGCGTTCACACCCGGCTCAATTGATCAGCATCGATGGAAACATACACAAGTACCCACTGAAACATTTTCACTGTCCCACATGCTTCTTTCACCTTTTACTAACTTATTTTCTGGCCTGTCCGTGGTGTCAAATGTGTCAGTACTTGTCTGCTGCAGAGCCATGTACACCGCTCTGCTCTACTGGTGGTGGGAAAGGACTCTAAAGTGTATTTTTTGTAGGCTTGCCTGTGTTTAAAAAAATCTGCATACACATGATTATTTTGGTAGACAGTTGTTTTTTGTTGGGACCGTTTAAAGTGTTTGATGTGAGCCGCTGCTGCTGTGTTAGCTTGTACTAACACTCTGGAAACGATCCTTCAGCGCTACGTCTAACCTGTTCAACAGCAACAGGAAGCTTGATCTGGTGCATAGTCGCACGGTCAGGGATCAGACCTTTGTCAAACTGGTGACAAGATGTTCAGCTCTTTAATCAGCATGCTGCAATTATAATTATTCTTCTTTGTGTTTTTTGGCACCTCAATAACTAACTTTAAAGGTGTACTATCACCTTCTGTAATGGGGAGTGTAGATTCTACCCTTGTAAACCTAATGCAGTCTGCTTTCTATCAATGGTGCTATTTATCAGCTATAATTTAATTATCTGATTAATACATAGAAATATACATTTAATATAATTTTCCAATAAAATTTCCCATTCCCATTATTAGTCTAATACCAACTACCACAGTGTAACTTCAGCTTCAGTCAAACTGAAGCAGTCTGGCAGCATTAAAGAGAGGCAACAAATGTGTCAGCTGTAAAGAAAAACATCGAAGGACTCCATTTGCGCCCCCTCTCCCACACACAGTTCTTTCTTTTGCCTTTTCTACACCCTTCTTTGTCTCCCCCTCTCTCATCAGCTGCTATAGGGCCCCTAGGGACGAGCGGGCTGCCACTCAAAGACTCCTGGCGCAGGAAGACAGGCCGGTATCCTTGGTGATGGCTCTGTGTTTCCGTGGTGACAGGTGTGTCCGCTCAGAGCGGGGCGGCCGTGTTTGTCGGGAAGTGTTTGGATGGGGTGCAGAGTCCAAACGCAGCTCAGGTGTTGATGGCTTGCGAGGGGTGCGTTCAATGAAGCCCTGTGTGTTAGTGAGTTGTCTGTCTGTCAGTGACTGTCAGGACAAGAGAGTCAAGCTTGTGTGTGTCTTATGGGTCTGTATTTGGGCATTTTTATGTATAAATTGGATTTTCTAAATACATTGTCGTGTGTAACTGGTGTTTTGTATTTCTTACATTTGTTGAAATAGAAGTTTTCCAGATTTAAAATCAATAGGTGTGAAACACTTTGTTGTTTGTCACTGGTCGGCCAATGGTTTTGTAATATGGAGTATAGAGAGCAGGTTTTCAGAGTTTAAGTCGATCCACATCCCTTGAAAAGACTTGCCTGCCTTTCAGAAAAATGACCTATATCCCCCATTAATTCGAGCCTTATTCTCTCTACAATACTTGTATAGACCTTGTCACCATGCAGGCAGCCATCGACATCCCCATCGAATTCCTGCACTTCACACCTAATTATCTCACTCCACTGTTCAGCCTCTCATTGAAACTCTGGCATCAAAACACAGCTAGCTGAACGGAGGCAGATCTTGTATTAGGCACTCGTAGTCTCTGCTTCCAGCTGGCTAACTTCCCACAGAGAAACAACCAAAAACAAAGAGACGAGCGCCGCTCAATAAACTCCTAACAACAATCTCCATTCACTCCTATTCTGTCTCCGCCGTGTTGTGTCTCCCAGCTTCTCCCGATCATCTCTCTTTTTTTCCTCCCTATAGCTAATTGGCAGCAATGTTTTAATTCCCACCCCCCTTTCTTGTTAAGTGATGAATTGTTGGCAGGGGATCAAAGGGGAGTGGTGCCCACTGTGCGCCATGCCCGTCACTACCTGCTGGCACACATGAGCGTTGGGACTGGCGCTCTGCCAAGGGGCTACAGGCCTGCGCCATGGGGACACACTGCCAAGAGGCAGAGGTCAACATGAGTGTGTGTGTGTGTGTGTGCGTGAGCATGGGTAGGTTGGGAGGGTAGTTGTGTGTGCACTTCCTAACAGAAGATTGAATTTCACAACTCTCTCTTTTTGTGTCTCTATCTGTCTGTCTGCATATCTCTTTCTCACACTCGCCTCTCCCTTCTGGTTGCAGACCAACAGCAGGTTGAAGCAGATTGAGAAGGAGTACAGTCAGAAGCTCGCCAAGTCTGCCCAGGTAATCAGTTTTCTCTTCTCCCCTTCTTTTTTCTCCTCTTTCAGTTTATATTCCTCTTTTGGACAAATGTACTGATGGGAGAGGTGAGGAAGCACATATGAAAACACACAGACTTTTGAACACACCGCAAGCCACCCTGACCTTTACCCTTCTGCAGATATGAACAAACACACAAGTGCACGCACACACATCCCCTATTTGGCATGAAGTTTGGCAGAGTGCAGGCAAATAAATCTACACATAAAATAGGTCGTATAGCATTAAGAATATCTAAAGCTCTACTGTCTGGCTTTTCTCTTTACTGTTCCTGTTCCATCTTTCATGTTTGTGTTCAGCGGTATAAGAGGTGAAAGGCTCTCCTTCGTAGCTCAAACAGAACTGTGTGAAGTCAGGACAGGTTATCAGGTTTCAAACATGTTATGTTGGATGTCTTGATGATACATATATTTACCCTTAAAGCTGCTCTGCTCAGTATTTTTATGTAACAGCAAATTACCGACAGATGTGTAATGTGCAAATATTAGAATTACATTTGTCATGTGGCCACACAACTTTAAATGAA
>NW_024628145.1:0-3677 GCF_008729295.1 Plectropomus leopardus | reverse complement strand
TCTGGACATTTCTTCCCTTTTTATTTATTATTTGGACTTTTTTTTAATAATCTCCCCCTCTTTGGAAAAACAAATTTTCACATGGTTTTCTTGTTACCTTATACTAAATTCTTGCAATATTTTATTTATTTATTTTTTACACTAATCAAAACAATTTGCTTAGGTTTCAAAGGGTCAAATACCTAGTGAAAGGTGTTTGAATGCACAAATAAACTGATGTTGATCCAGGTTTCAAAGGGTTAAACTTTTGCAGCTCTGATCTCTGAATGGTGTTGACATGATTTGTGTGACCTCTGTATGAAAAATAATGAAGTTCACAGTAGATACTCACTTTAAGGGTCTGCCAAGTTAGTTGGTTTTTTTTTATTTTGAAGTTATTTTAGTGTGTTAGGTAGTTTTTTTTTGGCTCTTTCTATAATATAACTAATGTGTCTACTGTAGATGTTCTATCATAGTGATATTTGATTTTTTGCTTTTACTGCTTGGTTTTACTGCATATATCTTATTGGACAATCGAAAAAACTTCTTACCGAAACAGGTGTTTAAAGGCTGACGCTGATATGTTCAGTACTTATATTTTCTAACAAAATTCAGTACTTTTTTTCATAAGTTGTAGTGAGTATTCAGTGTGTACTTCCTATGTGGATACAAGGACCTCTGAAACAGTATATTGGGGATTAACACTTTCTTTTTACATCTTTTTTATGACACACCTAATCTTTCAAACAGATACCTGAAAGATCAAGCTTTTGAATAAACAAGGAATTAGCAAAAATACAAGTTGCAAACACAGATTCAAGCCTTAATGTTTAAAGAAATAATTGCACATTGCCAGCGCTTATTTGAAAGATTTAAGTAGAAGGTAACTTCTTTCTCAGTTCTTGTAATATTTAAAGTTGTTTCTAATTTTTGAATGAAAATCTGAATTTGTGATCATGAATACGAGGTTGACTTCATGAAAGAGCAGGGACACGGTTTTAGATTTTAGGATGCAGGAAGAGTTGAGATATTGGGCTGGAAAGAGTTCAAGATGAGAGGAATGACGGCAGAGGATGGAGAGAAGTGAGGGGGCTGGAATCATCAGCAGCTCATGTGCTTTCATATATAGTTAGTTAGGCAAATCTTCTGCACGTCAGAGGGCTGAGATCACTTGGCAATTCAGACTGACAAGTTTATACTTTTTAACAGGAGTCTGCAGCAATGCCAGCGTCTGTGTGAGGCTGCACTTTAGCACAGTGTTTTTGGGCTAAATGCTAAAATGCTCACAATGACAATGCTTAGATGCCGACATTAAGCCTCACATGGGCCCGTGCCGTTATAATGTCTTCTTTAGGGCATGCTGACACTGTTTTTTTGCACTTTTTAATTAATTAATTTTATCGTCCATCATTGAAATAAAATGTAGATTCAGATAATCGGAAAATGCCAGATATCGGCCCCAATAATCGGCCAGGCCAATAATCTGTCAAACCCCAGTCTTCTTGCTTTTGGGCACTTAGGAAATTCTGACAAGCAAGGATGTGTATGTGTATGTGTGTGAGTGTATGTGTGTGAGTGTTTGTATGTATGTGTGTGTGTGTGTGTGTGTGTGTGTGTGTGTGTGTGTGTGTGTGTGTGTGTGTGTGTCTGTGTGTGTCTTTGTGTGTCTGTGTGAGTGTGTGTGAAATTGTGTACACACTCATGCATGAGAGAGTTACCACGCAAGTGTGTGTTTTGAATGTAGATTAGGCTGGATGTTAAATACTCAGTAATTTGAATTGTGTCATGTTTTGCAGAATATTGTGCAATGTTCATAATGCACAGTGCAGATTGTCGCACATTTCAGTTAGCCTGGTAAGAACATCCTGAGGACGTGAGCTCAACATCCTGTTTCTCTCGCTGTATCAGTCTGGATTCTCTGCCGCCACACTCGATTTCAGTAGGTGGGAGTTACTCGCTTTGACAGACAGACTCCTTCAGCCAATCCTGGCATTTGCTTTAGCGTCTGCTCCTCTACTACACAAATACGTTGTCAATTAGACAGTAATGGTTAAAAAAATACAATAAAAAAATAAAATGTGTCAGTCAGCTGCCAGCTGCCTCTGACTGCTGAATAGCAGCTGGCAGCCTCCTAGTTTTTCTGTCCCAAGCATTGTGATCTGCATGGTTGTGATCCACAGCTCTGAAGCCTCTTGTATCTGCTCCTCCATTAGTGCAATCAGTGGCAAAACAACAATAAACATTGGATTTGTACCGGGGAACATCCCAAACTCCACAAGTGCATCCTCTTGTTGTTTAATTGTTGTTATTTACTCTATTACTGATTTAACTTCACATATCCCTGTGTTCACTATGCGAATGCTAAAGTTAGGAGTTGTTGCTACACGAGCTGCCATGAATGTTGTGAAAGCATCAGGAAATTGAGTTGCTGGACACATCCTTAATGCTGACATTTGTCAATTAGCTCTAATCACAATGCACAGTTGAGGCTGTTAGGAAGTCATTAGTTTTGTGTTATTTGGTCATAAACCAAAGTATTAGACAAATGGACATTTTAACTTTGTTGGTGTTTAGTAGGAGTCATCCACTAGACACTATGAATGTCAGCAAGCAATTTTGGCTGTTATCTACTGACTGAATGGCATTGCCCTCTGTAAAGACATGCCATTGCTGTGGTTACAAAGAAAAAAAGTCCAGCATTTTTTATATTTTCTGGTATCCTGTGGAGTTTTTTTGTAAATATTTATGCTTACAATCAGTGTTTCTCAGCAGAACGCAGTGTGTGTATCCTGAAGGCCAAACAAACATGCTAAATGCATTTTCTTCCTCATAAAAAGTACATATTTTGAAACCTGTAACCAGTCTTCCTTTTCCTCTCACATTTGCATTACTGCAGTTGAAATGAATGGTGATGCAGAAATCAAAACATTTTAGCAGAGCACAACAGGTGGTTGAAAGCTTCACAGGGCACTTTTAAATCTTAATGTACAAAGACGTACTGAAAGCTCTGTTTCTCTGACGGCAACTCTCCCATGCGTCCATATAAAACAACCACACGACCTGGTACCTGGTGTTGTTTTCCTTCAACTCTCTGACCCACACGTGGAGTCTAAATTATTAAAACCAGTCAAGTTTCTTGTATTCTCTCATGCCCCTGGGAAACACTAAACCACTGATTCACAAAGCAGCAGATATCCATGTCACTCCAAAGCAGCTGCTCTTGTTTTTATCCAAATATCAAGAAAAAGACGACTCCTGTCCTGGTCATCATGACCTCTAATAAACTGCATTGTAAGCAAAACTAAAACGCTCTTTCCCTCTGTCCAGATGACACGGTGTCGGCCAGTAGTAACATGGACATGGAGGACCGGGTGTCTCACCTGGAGCAGAAGCTGCAGCTGCAGGAGGATGAGATCCAGCTGTTGAAAGCAGCTTTGGCTGACGCCCTGCGCAGACTGGGCTACTGTGAGGAGCAGAGCCTGGGGATGCAACCTGGAGTCGTCCATGCTGCAGGGAGGAGACCTCTGGCCACCACAGCTTCAGCACCACCTACCAAGGGTAAGAAAGGTAACTGGTGAAAAGAGCAGCCTTTCCCACATAGTTTTCTCATCTGTCGTCATGTATCATGGGTATTTCTATGATCATATTCCTGTTGTTTTTTTGCTCATAGTTCAAGATAAGCATGTGTCTTCCACTGT
>NW_024628144.1:0-1040 GCF_008729295.1 Plectropomus leopardus | reverse complement strand
GTCCAGTTTTTAAAGGGTTAATCAGAGACTTCCTGTCCCCGGCTCACCTGTGTCCAGGTTGCGGTCGATGCTCTCCTGAGAGACGGCGTGAAGTCGTTGGATGTAGTCGTCGCTGTACCAAACCCGCAGCTTCTCTCCGGCCGCCAGCGTCCGACACACTCTGAAGTAAATGTTTTTGCCGCGCTGAAACGCCGTCAGGTTCCTGTCGATCTCCTCCGACGATGTCCGGACAAACCTGCAGGTCACAGCCGGAAACACGCGCAGACGGGTTATTTCTTGTTTTTCTTTTCCTTTGAAAATTTTTGGCAATTAAAGATTTGTTTTTGGCATATTTCTTTTTTTATTTTGGTTGATTTTTAAATTTAAAAAAATGGCAATTTCTTGTTTCCTTTAAAACAAATTTTGGCAATTTTTTAAGAACTAATTTTTTTCTCTAAAAATAAAAAAAGAAAATTTTTTTTTTTTATGTTTTTTAGAATATTTTAAAAAACAAATTTGAGCTTTTTTTTCTTAAATTTTTTTTTGGGTGATTATTAAAAAAAAAAACTGCAGGTTTGGAACACATCATGTTTTATTTTACAGGTTTGTGAAAAAAAACTTTCAGGGAACATTTAGTTCTCTAAAACTTTCCAAGGCTTGGAAATTGTTATTTGCAAATTCCATGACTTTTCCAGGTTTTCCATGACTGTACGAACCCTGGACATCCTCAAAAGTCCAAAACACAAACTCGAAACATTTGTGTTCGATGAAGATTTGAATGATCGTTGACTGATGTTTGAAGCTCTGATGTTTCTGACTTTAAATCCGAGTGAAAGTAACAAAGTGTTACCTCATCCAGTTGGCTTTGGTCTCATCGCTGCCATCGATGGACTGATACGTGTTGTTAAAGTCAACAATCTGCAGCGTCACAAGAAACAGAAAAATAGTTCACAGCTGGAATTATTACAGGTTTAACCCTTTGAAACCTGAGCAAACTGGTTTGATTTCTTCCAAAATCATGCAGCATAACAACACATGGCTCCAAAATGAGGAAAATTAAA
>NW_024628143.1:0-3483 GCF_008729295.1 Plectropomus leopardus | reverse complement strand
TATCGACATTCTATCGACATTCTATCGACACTCTATCGACATTCTATTGACTACATCTCATATTTCAATCGAGGAAAAGTTCTATCGCGATTGAAATGGTTATCGTTTTATCGCCCAGCCCTAAGTCGGGGCTCCCTGGGGACGCTGTTATAAGATACAGACACATTGGTGCTGTCTTACCCTGCGGAGGTTTGTCCAGCGTGAACCACAGCTTGACTTTCTCAGGGTGGTTTTTCTTCACCTCCTCCAGCTCGTCTCTGAGGAGGATATCTTTCTCAGTCTGAGAGACAGACAGTGAAAGAGATTTTATTTCTCCAGAGTGCTTTCCATTTATGAACAGCAATACATTTCACAATGAGACAAAAGCAAGGATTTCCCAAAAGAGCTGACCTGGTTGGCAAATATGAGGGAGCACGTGGTGTTGTCACTGGGGTCTGCTGTGATGCTGCGGATTAACTGCAGCATAGGAGTGATACCTGCGGCGTCAAAGACATTAAAATTAGTCTCTGAGGATGAAAAATGTAGAAGACTTTATATTTATAGTTTAACGGTGAAGCTGCAACACTGTAAACAGAAACTTTTTTTTATTGAAAAATTGATTTTTTGTTCTTTTGAGATGATAAGTTGAGAAAATTTTGTAATGATTTAACTTGTCTTAAATTCAGCCAACTTAAAAAAAAATAAGTTAAGTTGAGCAAACTGGCTTGGTTTCAAAAAAAAAAAAACATAGAAAGAAGCCAACGAGCAACTTAACCGGACATGACCCAAAAAAGTGCAAGAAATTAGCAAAAACATGCACGAAAATTACCAAGAGTATGAAATAAATAATTAAAATTAAAACAAATATAAAGTTTCAATAATTCTTCTTCTCTGGACATCTATTTTTGTTTTTGTTAATTTAAAAAAAACAAAACACTTCTCTCTCCTAAATAAGGCAAATTTTCGGGTCATTTTCTTGTCAACTTTTGCTCATTTCAGTCAATTTGTGGGAAATTAATTGCCAAGTTGCTCATGCCTCTTTATTTTCAGGTTTTTGAAGAAATCAACCAATTCACTCAGGTTTTAAAGATTTCAGTGCTATTAAAAGGTGCCTGAATGCAGCACAAGAAAAATTATGTCTATCCTGGTTGCAAAGGGTTAAAACAAATAGTGTCTTTTTTAAAGTGAAAGAGGACACCGTCAAATGGTCCCGACAGTCAAACTACATTACAGCTTTGGGTGCAGCTTTTGTGCTATAAAAAAACAAACCTGTTCCACCGGCGATCATCCCAATGTGCTTGAACTTCCGAACTTTTGGCTCCGACTTCTTGTCTGGTCGGATGGAAAACTGACCTGAGCAGCAGACAGGAAGTGTCAGATTAGATTGTGTTTGTTTGTTTTGTAGCAGTGACATCTGCTGGTGGCTGCAGATCAACACATACTAAAGTGTTATTATTAGGATTATCATTATTACTTTTTATTTTTCATATTTATAATTTTTTTTGCGTATTTCCACACATGCACACTCACTCCATACCATTCCCCTTGTACACAAGCAGTCCATTGGGTCCTCTGAAGTCAATGGCGTCTCCAATAGCCATGTTGTCCAGATACTGGGACATCTTCCCTCCGTCTGGGAAGGATGGGTGGCAGTTCTTGTAGTACACCTGTTGTTACCAAAAAGGACAAAACTGTTTGGTTTGGTCTCATTATTGCCTCTCCGGGGCATTAAAATTCACTTCTTGGCATTCATTACATCTTTTAAAGTCTTTCTAAAGTGATAATATAAAGTGCTGTGCTTTGATTTGATTCAAACATGTAAAAAAGGAGACACAGACAAAGAAAGGACAGACAAAAAAGTAATATTTACAGACAATAAAAAACATAGATCAAAAGAAATAGTCATAACTTAATTTATATATTAGAAAAGGAGTGAGAGGAAGTAAAAACATATTTAATCCGACCCCTTCTCCATAAATCATTGACTTTTAATTAACCAGCTTCCTTATTAATTTAAACCTGTACTGTAATTAATTAAATATATATCCACACACTCAAAGTCTAAAATCTACAATTTCACATTATTATTTACAGAAAAAAAGAGGAAGATAAACTAGGAAAAAATAAATAAGTAACCAAATAAATAAACAGTAACCTCTGGTGATCGTCAAACCTGCTCCTCATCCACGCGCCTCATGAAAATCATGTTTTTATACATTATTTTAAACTGATTTATGTCTGGACATTGTTTTAGTTCCACATTAAAACTGTTCTAACTCCACAGACTGATAAACAAAAACTGTCTCTGGTGGTACAAACGCTATACATTTTGAAATTTAATTTTCCCCTAAAATTGTGATCCCTCCTCTCGATCACCTTGACCACGAGGTCGACGTATCCCTGGTGCTCGTCACTGGATACCGGAGTGTAGGCTCTGACCACCAGACTGCCGTTCACTCTGGCTGACAGGTACACGTGCTGACCTGGTGCAGGGGACAGAGGACAGAGGACAGAGGACAGAGGGGAGGACGGGTGAGGTGGTGGATCAGACGGGGTAATGTGGGAAAATATTGAAGCATGAGAGAAGCGTGAGGACTGTCTTGGGAATAAAACAACCTGCATTTAAGATTTGTTTTAAGTTCTTCGCTCACCTCTTCAGTGACCTTTTTTTAACTTTCCATACCACATAACTCGCCTCTATATCACCTCGTATCATTCAGTTTATTCACAGAGTCGGTAAAAATAAAGATACAAACATGATTTTGAGTCAGATTAAACGTGTGAAATGGGACGCCCTGATATTCTGTTCCAAGCTTGTAAATATGGGCCCAGACATTAAATGACATGAAGTTTACCAAAATAAATTTCATCCTGCAACGAAACTCTAATCTAAAACATCAAAAACATTCAAAAATTACTCTAAAAGTATAGTAGTACTAATACAATACATGTAGACAAATGACACATGGAGAGTATAAATTACCTACAGCAAGTATTTCATTTCATGTGTTGCAGTTCAATTAGTGAAATCGTTTTACAAACATTAATTTGAGTTATTGACGTATTTCAGAGACTTTCAGGCCAGCGTGCAGCACGTTTAAGGCCTGATGTGCATAAATGATGCTCAGATACGAGTGTGTAAACACTTATACTTCCCACCAAAGAAACTTCTTAAAACACGGCCAAAAAAACTTTCTAGCTGTGAGGAATTTTATCTGAGGAGAGAAAAGACAACGAGAGCTGTTTCAGTACCGACTGGCAGTCCAAGGATGTGATTGGTAGATGGAAGGCCAAACCGAAATTTCTTTGTGTCATGGCTGATTTCCTGCACAAGGACACAGTCAGACAAAAAAAGAACAAAAACAAGGTCATCCTGGATAACTTTGAAAATAAATGTCCTGAGACTTTATTTAAGACTGGGTGATCTTTATACAGTATATTTGGTTTATATATGTGCTTAATGTGCATAATTTTAACAGCCAGGGAGACCTATATATTTAACAT
>NW_024628141.1:0-4090 GCF_008729295.1 Plectropomus leopardus | reverse complement strand
ATATGTTCTCATATACCATAGAATGAAGAATACATTCGAATTACACACCCATACATACGGTATATATACAGTATTTATTTATATATAGTGCTATGAAACTTTTTTTGCCTTGAAAAAGAACAACAGGTGCATGAGATGAATGTGTCACCCGAATATGAGAACACTTCAATGGTATATGAGAACATATAAGCTCATCAATCATCAATATTCTATTCCTTTAAAGGTGAGTTTTTAACTAAATATTCTGATTTGTTGTAAAAGGATCAATGTATTTTGAAGGGCAATCACTACATGGTTTTCTGCATGGTTTATCTGAAGAAAATACTATATGACATTTACTGCCCACTCATTACAACATAAAGTTGATCAGGGCACTGACTTTTTCCTCTTTTTCACTTCGAGCAGGTGATCAGAAAATGAGCGAAGCCGAGACATCAAAACCAGTCTCAAGACAATGTTTATAGATGTTAATGGTATTGTTTTATTATTCTTTAAATGTCAGTGTCATCAATGCAGTGTCACTTAACAGTAACTGAATTACCGCTTTACTTAAGAAATGTGCTTATAACTGCATTAATTTATTTTTTGTGGCCACTTGGGGCAGAAGATGTTCAACAGCAGAACGTCCATATAAGTGCCTTATCGCCTATTATGACGGTGAGATATCAGTTTTAAATTAAACCAGTCTTATTTTCTTCCTAAATAAAACAAAAACGTAGATGTGTTGGCAGCACTTTGATGGGGATCCATTGATCCAAATTTTTTTAGTTGATACCTGTAGCAATACCAGGGTTTTTGGCATTGGCCGACACCAAATGCTAATCCAATACCAATATTTGATTAACATGTCATATGCCTTACTGTGTCAGTGACTGAGATCATTCTTCTTGTATAAAGCAACACCAGGCTTGAATTAAACATTGTTTCCCTAACTCTGTAAAAACAAAGAGATACAAACTAATATATATGTTATATATTATTAACTGATTAACTGATATTAACTGATTTTTTTATTGTTTAGATAGTAAATTGTGCACAAGCAATTTAGTAAAAAAATACAATAATCACAGTAAACAGGAATTAAATTAACAGTGTAAAAATTAGCATTGGTCAAAACATGAACAGGAATTTAAATTCTATCATAAGACAATACAACTTCATAAAATAAAAACAAAATGTGCTGCTGATGCATGCCGTACCACACACTACTTCTGTCTACGCAGAATTGAATTAAATAGATGAGCCCCACTGTCACAGATACTCAAGCCAGCCAGAATCACAGCATATGCTGGATATCCAATCAGAGTACATATCCAACATCAGTGCATCTGTACTTTATAATAATCACTATTAATTATCATAATTATTGTCAGAAAAGACAGTGACAAACAGCAATGCATGTAGCTTGTGTGTAAATAATACGTCTATTTGCTGGAAACGCTGGTATGAATCTCCTGTGTTTGTAAGTCTTTTCATATCAGATCTGTAAGTTCAGAAGTACTACAGTACAGGAATGGGAACTTGCTATCTGGACTTATATTAAAACATTTACAACACATATTCAGTACATGACTTTTTTTTCTTAGGTGGATGTTCTAAATATAAAAATTAAAATTATCAAAATAGTTTCAGTAATTCTCAGGTGAGTTTTTGTGAGCAAGTTAATCGGGATTAGCATAAAACAATACAAATGCATAACACATGCGTGCGTGCGTGCATGCCTGTGCGTGCCTCTGCGTGCATGTGTGTTTTGGTGGGGGTGGTAGATTTTGGTTTATTGTATAAAGCACTTTGTGTTACAGTTCATCTGTATGAAAAGTGCTACACAAATAAAGTCTGATTGATTGAGTCAAACAAAAAACTAAAGAAAAACTAGGCCTAACTGCGACCTTGGAAGCAGAGCACTTATCATTTTGAAATTATATTGGCAGGTTAGGGATACCACTGATTGTTGACTGACATCAGTGTGATTGCTGTAAACTGCAGTGACACTCTGCTGTTAACATGATTTACCAGCAAAGATCCACTGATCAGCTGGTTCATTTACAGTCATGAGATTCTTTGCATTGTATGGATGAATGTGGGGATGTGGAAGGCAGAATATGAGGCTGATCCAGGTGCAGCATTTCAAATCGAATTGGCATTTATAAAAGGAAAATCGTGCGCTGGCAGCAGTGCATACAGTTTTATAGGTCAGAATACTACGTTTTCAGATTTAACTACACTTTAGTGTGGATTCTGTGCACTGTTATATTTATCAGACCATTGGTCCTTTTGTTTTGGAGGGGAACTCTGCGTATAAGTTGGCTGCTAATAAAAACCTCCTGAACAATGAACACTAAAGGAATCCTAACCAGAATTTTCAGTTGATTGAAATCTGCAATCCTCAACTCGGGATGCCTGTAAATCCCCTGAATTTTACACACTGTCCCTTTATAAGAAAACAGATTAAGAAAACTATGTAGTGTATGAAAGCCAATACAACAAAGGTGCACTTTTAGTGGTCCATACTTGGAACACTGTTGTTTGAAAAAGGCGAACCCACATTAATCTAATCTGTTGTCACATAATTGCAGAGCTGCAATCAGATTCTCTCAGCACCGTGCTTGTCTTTGCTTAAGCCATTATGAACTCTCACATATTTTTCTTGACCTCACAAGGTTTTCTATTGAAATCAAGGAAAAGCAAACAGGAATGGAATTTTGGGGGATAATTCGAGCACCCTATATCACTTAGTACAGCGTCCTGGGTTAAATAATCAAATTAGCTGTAAAGGGTGTAATATGTAAAATGTAAAAGTAAAAGTTCGAATGCAGTAATATCAAACCTGCCACCAGTTTTCATGCTGTAACCTCACTGCAATATGGGACCAATCTGAATCAATTACTGAATATGTTTTGTCATAATTACAACAGAAGTCTTATACAACAAATACGGCCACCTAAAATATTGCTTTGCAATTGCTCATAGTCCATATTGTAAATGATTAACAGGGAAACATGATGCAGGCAGATGAACCTTTAACATTGCAGTACTTCCTCATATTGCCGTCATATTCTGAAATCCGTATCTTCATACTGAAACCTCATGGAAAATTCAAAAGATCGACACAGATCGCTCTTTTTTTGTCATACTCGGTGATACTCCAGATGAAATGGAAATAGCTGCGATACGCATCATCATCCTGGGAATCATCACAGGTGAGCTCTCACCACATCAACTTTTTCAAGCTGTTCTTTAAAACGCTGAACATTTGAACACACATAGTGTGTATTGTTAAAGGATTGATCAGGTTATCTCTAATAAAATGTTCATGGTGTCAAAGTTCATATCAGTGTTTTACAGTTACAGTTCACATCCCCTGTCTGGGTGCACTTTCTCTGTTTTTAGAGCTGTGCTTATTTAAGGAGACTAGATGTTACAAAAGGATGTTCCCTGTTTAGTTCATATTTTATCACATACGGTGGCATGAGCTGCCGTTTCAAAAGATGGCATGGAATTTAAACTGGTGGCTAAATCAATGAATGGACACGTTTACCTTTTTACAATGATTCACAGATTCTGTGGCTGAAAAAATCCAAGCTACTCGACAAATTAGTTTAGCAAGTTTACTATAATAACCTTGGTACACACGGCACACGTCACACACACACGCACAAAGTGCATAATGCACCCACCTCTTAATTCCACCTCTGCTAATTAGTAAAGCATTAATTTCAGTAAATGCTTACAAAGTAAAAACAGTTCAGTCAGACAGGAAGGACGAGGAAAAAAGAAAGAGAAAACAAAATGACAAAATAATCTAAGTGAGTTAAGTGGTCTACACTTGCACAGTGTAACATTTAATTTATGATAACATAATGTATCAGGGATGATAATTAATCGACTATCTATTAATCGGTGGTTTAGAATTTAATCAAACACATCAAATGTCACTGATAAATCGCTAGGAGATGCAATGCTGTCTAAGTGTTTGCAATATGTTGCTAGAAGCTTTGACTGAGGAAAAAACACATTTGTTTAAAATTAGCAAAGTTTTTGCTATTTTTAAATAACTAATAATAATAATAATTCATTATGGAGAAAGCTT
>NW_024628140.1:0-1560 GCF_008729295.1 Plectropomus leopardus | reverse complement strand
CTCAGACTTTCCCAGCACTCCCAGTCACATGACTCCTGCATCACCTGCTCACCTGCTCCTCAGTGGCCTCCTCACAGCGTTTAAAGCCGCTCATCTCCGCCTGCTGCTGGTCTCCTCGTCAGGTTCCTGTTCCTGCTCACCTGTGGACTCTCACCTGTCTGAACGTGCTGCTCTCACCTGTAAGATTAACCTCACCAATAAATCACTCAGCTGTTTCCGTCCATCTGCAAACACATCCGCTTTCTGTTTGAACACCCAACTGCTCTGTGGTGAAGCCAACATTTAAAGTAACTTTCATACTTTAAAAACAAAACCAGCAGAGAAACCTCCATGACATGCTCACTGAAAACATGTGACTGTGGTCGTGACAGACGTGTGGTTAGCTGATGAAATATGAACTGAATAGCTGATTCTTCTTCAAAAATAAATTGAAGTTTTATTTCCTCATTGCGGTTGCATTTTTGGCAAAGTTCCCATTAACTCTTTGAAACCTGTCTTTCAAAAGCTTGAAAGTTTTAAAAAAAACTGAAAAATTATCAAAAACAAACAAAACAAAACAAAAAAAAAAAAAAAATCAAACAAGGGAGTTTGAAAAGCAAACAAAAAAAACCAATTAAAATTAAAAAACTACATGAAAAATTCTGTAAAATAATATAAAATAGATATTGATATTACTAAAAGTATAGTTCTGTTGAATTTTTTCACTAGCTTTAAAATAAAGAAGGAAGGCAATAAGCAACAACAAAGAAAACAAAGCCTGAAAATTAGCAAGAAATTAATAAAAAGTAAAAGGAAATTAAGTTAGTAAAAGAAAAAAAGGCCGTCTAAAAAACAACAAAGAAATTAACTTTGAAAAACTGCTAACTTAAAAAGTTAAAGCGTTATTAAAATGTTATTTTAATTATATATTTTCCCTAGCTTTTATAAAGTAATTGTCTAAATCTGCTAATTTTTTGCTGTTTGACAGTTCTTGTCAAGTTGCTCATTGCCCTTTTTTTCACGTTTTGTGAAAGAAATCACACCGATTTGCACAGGATTCAGACATTAAAATACTCGAAAAAAGGCGTCTGAATGCAGCACAGGAAAAGTGATCCATGTTTCAAAGGGTTAAAATGACGCAAGATGACTCACTGATGAAGTTGAGTAATTGTACTTTTTTAATGTCTGATCATAAGACCTGATTATTATATATACCTCCTGATGGCTGTTAAACATGAAACTGAAAACCACAACTTTATAATAAAAAAGAAATCCATACAGTCATGCCATATGTGGTCATCCCCGGTCAGATGAGAGAAAAATTCCAGCATGAAGGCAAAGAAGGATTTAAAAGAGGCAACAGTTTCATGCTCAGTCACTCAAACATCAGACAATCAGAGCATTGTTGTTAAAGCTCCCTAAAAGGTAGGAACTATTTCATCTGATTTGACTATCATTAAAATCTCACTAATATATCAGCATGATAAATTATGTTTGTTTTTCCTCATAAATAAGGTTAATTTAACTTTAGTTTACAAAATATTACATGGACTATACCAAGGTTCTAACACTATAGAAAAA
>NW_024628139.1:0-1071 GCF_008729295.1 Plectropomus leopardus | reverse complement strand
CCAGGTCACAGGCCTTCAGAAGCTCCTAACTGTGAAGTGGCAAAATTGGTTTCTCTGTAGTTTAGTCACCATGATACTGAGATGAACTGCGAAACACAGAGTTTTTGTTAGCTTCTCTCTGATTCTGTGATTGCTGGAATTAGTGTGACTTTGAGCGTCATGCCAGGTTTTGTGTGAATGAACTGTCTTGTTTGTTTGACTTCCTGAATAATTCGAGCTTAACTAACTTGCCTGCGAGCTAAAACGTGTTTTGGATGCTGAACCACTCCTGTTTTTTGTAAATAATCTTCACATTTATAGAGCTCTCTGGCAAAGCAGCGACATTGCAACAGATTGTCCCACTGCATGCGTGCCCGTGTTCGCATAGTGTTAATATCAGATAAAAGCAGCCAGTGAAGAACTTCTGCTTCAATATTTTTAGGGGGTGACAAGTTGTCTCTGTGTCAGTGTGATGATCATGTGTGGGGATCAGTCGCTGACTAATATAGCTTTACAGACAGGCTGTAGACTAAGTTTGGCTCTGCCTGGTGAGTTATTGTCCTTTAATGAAGAGAGCACATGCTCTTAAGGTGTCATGTGGACAGGAACAACAGTGTCAAAGCCACTGTCTGTCATGTTTGCTTTGGCTTATGCACTATACTTGTATATGATGTACTGTATGTAAAGGAACTTTTTTATGTCTCTGTCTTTATTCTTCAGTGTCAACCACCTCTCTCCGTGTTTTATCTGTGTTTCTGTTCCTTCTTTCCTCTCTCTCATCCTTCCCCTGCTTACACATCCAACCCCCCACCCCACCCCCGAGGTTGCCTTACCTTGTTAAGACCCTGCTCGGCTCAAACACAATGAATCACAAAAGTGACGGCAGGGTGGCCGACATACGGGCCGTATGCTGCATCTGTTTCCAGTGACAAGCATCAGGATGAAAGCCAGTGACCTTGCAGGATGTAATAACTATTGCAGGATGCAGGTGTCCAAAACCAGCCGGAAGAAAGTCTAATTTTAAAGAGCACTTCGTTTCCAGACAAACATTATAACTTGACAACAATGTATCTCAGAGGTGGACGATGTGAA
>NW_024628138.1:0-2992 GCF_008729295.1 Plectropomus leopardus | reverse complement strand
ATATAAATAGTAGCGGTTCAGGGTTCCCTATACGCATGCGCGGTACAGAAGTGCCTTGTCAGTTCGAAACCAAAGGAGGGAAAAACCAAACTGCTGCAACCGTAAGTTTCTTCTCCTTTTTTCAGCACGTATTACCATGTTTAAGTTTAAACTTTGACTGCTAGAGATGAGAGTTTTGCCGCGATGGTCCTGTGTTTTTCTAAATGTTGCTCAATAGTTTGTCGTGGCTTGTTTAGAGACAATTTTGACGCCACTCAAACTTCGTTGTCTCAAAGAAGACATTTGAGGCCAGACCCAGTTTAAAAAAGGGATGTTTTAGGTTGCGGTACTAAGTGGAACAAGCATAAATGACAAAGAGTGCGGTTTTATACTTTTTTTGAAATATCAACATTCCATGTTAAAATTCGGCTTACATTTAATATACCGTATTCACTGGATTAAATGGTGCTGGTTGTTTTATGTTTTGTTTCGTTGCTTCTCTCAGACTTAACGCCCCCCAAAATAACGCTCCTTTCTCCGCTTGAGGTCTGTGGAAAGGTTGGAAAATTATTCAATAACATGCTATATTATGTGTTTTATGTTAGCCGAATTCATCAATATAACGTATTTATTTATATGGACTTGCACGCGTTCCCCTGTGTTTTGTGTATGGTCGCAGAGAATCAATAAAACTTTAAATTGTAGGATTTTGGAATGGAATTCAATCGACGCTCGATGAAACAACCGAATGTGTCTCGCTCGCTGAAGGTGTCGTTGTTTTTGTCCACTAGCTCAACTCAAAACATTATTACATTAGTTTATAAGTGTGTAACATGTCATGAGTGCTTCGGTAACACCATGATTTTCGTGCTAATCAGGAGGCTAAGCTGCTGTCCGTAGTAGTGTTAGCTTACGTTGGCTAACAGGCTAACTAGCTAACTTGCTGTAAGCGGAACTATTTTTGCAGCATTATTGTTAACGTTAACGTTAATGCTGCAAAAATAGTTTAGGTTATTTGTATGTGGTGACTTTTCATGTTAGCATCAACTTAACGGTAGTTGTTTATTACTTCGCCTTTATAGTGCATGACACATATACTGTAAATAAAGGAAATAAATATCTTTATATGCAGTCTATGAACGATGACAGGTGGACAAACAGGGCTTGTATTGTTTATTTGGTGTGAAGTAGCAACTGTAGTGGCTTCACATACATTCAGGTAATCAGTGGTTGAAATACATTAGCTGTACAACACTAATGTTAATGTTGTTGACATTTTCTGGGGTTCATATCGAGTTGTTATTGAAGCCTTACAGCACCCATAGACTGTATATAAAGATGACAGTACCTGACATTTATTTTATTGCAGTAATTCAATGTTTGCATTATAAAATTGCATCCGTGATCTAACCTAACCTTTGACCAGTCTTTAAGGGGTTGCTTCAACATTTTTTTCCTGTAGCAGATTGTTTTGTTTGTTTATTTGTTTTTTTTAATGCTTGGAAAATATGTTTATCAACAGTTTGAAAACAGTACTAATACATTCATTTTGTACTTTAAGTAGCAAGTAATGACCAAAATTTAAATCCTAAAAGTAGATGAAGATTTGTGCACTTTTCAACTACCAATGGGCATTTTTTTCTTTTTTGACAAGGCAATGTTTCGATCAACAAGATCTAACTCATATCTTCCTTCCTGTTGATCGAAATGTTGCCTTGTAAAAAAATAAAAAATAAAATAAATAAATAAAAACTGCCCAATTGGGAGTTTAACAGTGTGCAGACACTTTCTATTTTCATGCAGTAAGTGTATTTTTTTTTTTTTTAAAGTTAATGAAAATTAAAGTTAAATGAAATAAAATTAAATAAAACAATGAAAACTAGACACAAGTATGAACACACAGGGTTTACTGAATTATTTATGAAGTTTTAAAATTAGAATAAATTAATAGTTTTAATTAGTTTTTTATTACATATTTTAAAAATTGATTGTTTTAGGATATGTATCTCGATCTGACTTTTTAAGTGTTATATGAGGCAGTTTCTTTAAAGATTTTGTTTTATGCATGCAAAATGTAGCTAAAATAAAGAGCAATTAATTACATGCTGTCCATTCTTGGAAAAATTTGAATTTTTGAATATTATGAACAAATCAGGCCCTTGTGAGTGTTCTTGCCAAAATGTCTTTGGACATCCAACTGAAAATCAGTCCAGAAAAGGTCACATGTACACTCTGAAAAAAAAGTTTTCCATTGTTTTTACCACATTATTACAGTAGTTGCAATTGCCATGAATATCCAGAATGCATCTATAAATAACACAATTTACTGGATCATATCGTTGTATAAGTTAAAAAAATAATTCTTTGATTTTGTTGAGCAGCACATATTTTTCAGGAAGAGTTGTCTGTGTCTCACCATCAAGAGTCTGGTCTGTCCATTGTGGATGCTTGAAGATGTTGAAGCTTATTAATCTTCTTGTTATTCTCTTTTGTTGACAGTTTTTATCTAAATTCTTAAAATAAAAAACTAAATATAGTCATAAATCAGCAGGAGGAGAAGAAGACATCACAGCGAGACAGCAGTCTCAGCCATAATAGGCTCCTTTTTAAAGCTTAATTTCCTCTTATTTATTCCACGTCCTCCGTTCAAACAGGTTGTGATTGTGTTAGGAAACAGCTCTGCCTCTTTTTACTGCTGACATTTTATTGCGGTGCTGCTTGGTTAATCAAATGAAGGGGATGACAGCGCGAGGCCTAACGACTCGGAAAATGGATTTTGCTGTTTTACAATGTTGATTTTAGAGCAAATGATTGAAAATTGCGTCTCAGGCTGCTTTACTTTCCAAGAGGAAAGAGGCTGTAGGTATTTAATAAAAAATGACAGATGCACAAAAGTTCATTCTGATGATTTTCTGTTAGGGCGTTTTATACTGTATAAAGAGTTTATATGTTGGTGCCTAGTTGATATATTGCCGTAATTATGAGTTTCTGATTTTCTATATTTTTAAAATTA
>NW_024628137.1:0-1244 GCF_008729295.1 Plectropomus leopardus | reverse complement strand
AAGAGGAACCTGGAGGAGGAAACACAGCAGAGTGTGTGTTCACACACTGTAGACAACAGCACAGAGACACACAGCAGCACGCAGGACACACCTAAAAACATGGACTCATCTACATAACGCTGTACCAAAATATAGTAAATGTGTTTCATACATAAGAAGAATTCAAGTGTTAAATGGTGTTTATATGTGCTGTTGCATTTTTTTGACTGAGAATAACAAATAAATGTGTAAACTAAAATCATGTTTGTAATTTTTTTTTTCTTTTGCACATAAAACTTTGATTACTGTATGAAACAAATGTCATATTACATACAATATACTTCATATTAGTAATTAAGATAATCAAGTCTGGAGAGATAACAGCATGTATCATCTTCTCTAAATCCTCAGAGGAAACACATGACCATATCTTCCTAAATGTCTTTGGGCAAAGCAAGACTGCACCAGTTCAATCACCTGGGCATCAAAAAAAAAAAAAAGCGTGACAGTGAGTCAAAAATGACACCTACAATTGTTTGTGTTGATATTATTAGATAGCGCACCCAGACTATGGGAGATATGGAAATGGTGCTAGTGCTTGAACCAGAGGGGGTATTATCATTATTTCTGATTTGGAGTCATTCAGCTGCAGGAAATTTTGGACATCCATTTTTTTATTCTAATGAACACACAGGAAATGAAACAAATAAATACAAAAAAATAAACAAATTTTAAAAAATCATCAATGGCCAGACTTAAAAACCACATGGAAGCACAAGGTCAAGTGTGTGTCCATGTAAAGTTATCTCTATATGTCAGACAAAGGTAACATTTGAACCATTTCCATAAGCTTTCCTATAAAATCATTGAGCTATTTACTAGTATAAATTGGTGAAATGTTTTCCCCTCCTCTGGAAGCATAGAACTAAATATAAGTATGAAACGATATATGTAAATAGGAAGTATGTATTATATTTGTCATAAAGGATAGCTATATGTGCAAAAAAAAATAAATTTCAGAAACAGGATTTCCGTTTATACCAATTTATTTATAATACTCAGTTATAAAAACACAACAGCACATGAAGTCATAATTTTAACACTTGAATTGTTTGGGGTTTGTTTTTAAGTATAAAACACATTTACTGTAGGTCATTAGCACATCATCATGTAGATTAATCCATATTTTCAGATGTGTCTTGTGAGTTTTTGTTTTCTGTGTGTGAACACACACTCTGCTGTGTTTCCTCCTCCAGGTTCCTCTT
>NW_024628136.1:0-2389 GCF_008729295.1 Plectropomus leopardus | reverse complement strand
GAGCCCCAAGACTGGCAGCAGCAGCAGCACTGACCACAGAAACCTGTTCACACCAGTGCCCATGGCTAGCCTCCACCAAAGAAAGAGTGGAAAAGAAAAAGTGTAAAGTGATAGAGTTGGAAGGAAGAGCTAAAAATACACGTGCTCCAATGAAATGAGAGTACACCTTACGCCTGGAGCTGTTGTCTCACCCACACCTTCACTGTTTCCTTCTGCTGGTGAAATGCACAGACGCCAAAGCGAGCTGCTTTTAAAGTGTCAGTGTAACCCAGCCCACTCTTCTCTGCAACCTTCCCTCTTGCCAGTTTACAGCACTGGACACATTTCCCCTCCAGTTCCCTTCCCTACTACTATCTTCCCTTCTGTCTCCCTCCCTTCTTTTTCTGTTTACCTGCCAAGATTCGGATGGATGACAGTATCTTTGATCACAAGTTTCAATTACTGTACAAGACTAGAGATAAGATATGGCACACTGGCGCAGTGTGCCTGTCTGCCTGTGGAGTGGCGGATTCTTAATAACCAGAACTGGAGTGTCTCGGAGGGACTCCACATACTTTGCTCTCCGTTCAGCAGAGGCATGGGGAGGAACAGAGACAGAGGGAATGAAAGACAGAGGGGAGAGGAGAATGAAACGGGAGGGGGGTGATGGGATTGAAGTCTGAAGGTTGAGAAGGCTGTAACAGATAACTAAAATAGTGAGACAGAGGCACAAAACAATAAAAGAGGCTCACCTTGAGATGTGTCTTTTTTTTTTTTTTTTTTTTTTTACAAAGCCCAATTGTAGACAGCACAACTTTCTCTGAAAACACAAATCAAATCATTACAAATGGAAACTGGATTTTCTAATAATGAGACACTGACAGCACAGATGGTAGACAGCTCTTTCTTAAGAATGTTCACAGCTGCTTAGCAGTGGAGGGATTTTCTTACTGTCTCCATTCTTGGCAGATAGTTAAATCCAAGTGTACTTCTGTGAAAAACAAACACACAAGTTGTGCAGGGTCAGTAGTTGTTCTAATTTTTCCTGGCATGTAGTTAAATGTTCCGTTGGGAGACCATTGAACCTGAACTATGGTATAGTTCAGAGTTTATTCAGAAATACTTCAGAAAATAATTTGATGAAAATAATAATTAGATTGCCAGAAATATTAAAGCCCGGCCGGATGTAATGTGGATATCGAAGGTACACTGTTGAGTTTTTGACCATTAGTAGCGCTATGGAGCAGTTTTTTGTTTTTCTCACACACTCGTGTCACAGTAAGCATTTGTGCCTATGGTTTACACAGGTTCCACCAATCAACAGGTGGAAGTTATCTACTGAGAAATTCAGCAATCTGTCAACAAAGTAGAATTCCCTGATGACCTAGTAATTTGTAATAATTTTGGAGTTAGCCTGTAATCTTAATATTGTGCAAATCTGCCATGTTCATAATTTTTCAAGTAAAACTTTTCCAGGATCATGAAACTAAATCAGCTAAATGGAATTCAGCCATAATTCATTTTATTATTTATACTTTTTCCTACAGTGACATGCCAAAATATCTTTCATGAAAATCCCATTGGCCCATACATCTGGCAGTTTTGCTAAACCTGTTGCAACTCAAATCTTTATGACTGGACAGATGAGTGGACTGCGTGTATGTAAGCCAACAATTTAAAAAGTGGACACAGAACATTGTGAACTTTGGCACAAACACAATAAAGGATGTTGTGAAATCAAGTTGTTTATGCAGGATATCCTGAATAATAGAGTGTCTTGTGACTTTGGATAAGCATTTTGTAAATCATGAAACTGTTTCCAAGTGAAACATCATCCTGTGAAGCTGCTGCAGAGTCATTAATCTAATGATAAAATCTTTGCATGAGAGTCTAAGTATAGTGGTTATACTGTCTGTGGCATCATTTATCATAATCATAATCATCATCATCATCATCTTTTTAATGCTGTGCAAAACAGACATCAGCTTATCAACAGACTTTGACAGAGGCACCCTTTCTAAACTGCACTGAACTCTAGTGGTTGTTTTAAATAACACAAGTATCTCAGCGATGATATGCATGAGAGCAAGTGATGTACAAGAGACACTACATTTTGTAAGGGAACACCTGCCATGGCCATCTGTAAACTCTCACCTCAAGATATCTGAAGAAAAATGGGTACCCATAAGTCTCCCCTAAATTTGAGAAGGCTTGTTCACAGAAAATGCTTTGTTCCTTACAATCATTGCACTCCTTCAAAAGTAAAGCTTTGTATTTGTCTTTTCAAGAGAAAAGGCAAACTAGCCTATCTGAACAATAATGAATCACCTAACATGTACAGAGCTCAAAACGTTACCTGGACCTGTATTAGTCTATGTACATCAGAGTTTTTATATTAACTGTAAACTAA
>NW_024628135.1:0-2879 GCF_008729295.1 Plectropomus leopardus | reverse complement strand
ACCACATTTATTTTATTATATCAGCTGGTATAATATACAAACTCCTCGTTGTGTCTAAAACCCTTTGAAACCTGAGCAAACTGGATTGAATTCTTTCAAAAACATGGGAAGAAGGCAATATGCAAATTACCAAAAAAATAGCAAGAAATTAGTAAGAAGTTGCAAGATAATTACCTAAAATTAGAAACAAAAAAGAAAAGTAAAAATATAAGCAAACAAGACAATGACCCTAAGAAAATGCTAAAAAAAAAACCAACAAAAAAACAATTTTAAACTGTAATATGATTTTAAATATCTAATTATAAGATTTGTATTTTCTGGATTTTCTTTTTTTTTTCTCATTTATTTTTTTTTATTACAACATAAACATGTAACCGAAGTCAACTGATTGCTGGGTACATTTGATTTTTTAACCCAAGCCCCACAAACCCACACCACAACCCTTTCACCAAACCCACATAAGAGTAATATCTACATAGTCAGGCCTTTCTTATTTAGATAGAAGATCTTTCAAATTTGATATCAAATTTGTCCACATTGAAACTGTGCTTGCTGATGACAGTTCCAGGTATGAAATGTCCAAAAGCGTCCAAAGCCAACGAGTGCTTGACAAATCATGAGGAGGTTTCCAACGCTGAACTTTAGCTTTTCTGCTGCAGTCAGGCCTGCCAGCCAAATTTTGAGTGTTCTGTCCGTCAGGGAGAGGTGGGAATCATCATTTAAAAGCTGTACAGCAGGGTTAAATGGTAAATTCAACCCTGTTAATTCTGCAATGGTATCTATAACTATACCCCAAAAATGAAGAACCCCTGGACATTACCACATAACATGTAAAAAGGAGCCAACGGTTCTGTGGGGGCAGAACGAACAATAAGGGTCAGGTATCAGTCCCGGATTTTCTTTTTTTTTTAAAATAATATCTAATAATCACCTCCAGCTAATTTCAGGTTATTTCCTTGTCACCTTTTTTATCTATTTATTTATTTATTCATTTATTTATTTGCAATTTGTGGGACAATTCTTGTTATGTTTCTCATAGCATTTCCCCCCATGCTTTCAAAAGAAATCAAACCAATTTTCTCAGGTTTCAGAGGGTTAAATGCATGCATGTTTCCTCTTACCTGTAGTGCTGTTTATCAGTCAGGAGATATCGGCTGTAGAGATGTCTGTCCTCTGGCACTCGGCTTGTTGTGCTCAAAGCTAAAAAAAACAACAGCAATGTTTTTTTCCAGAAATCATGACCCGGTAAGTCAAGATAATCCACAGACCTTGTTGTGCTTGTAGGGACTATTTTCTTTCTAACAAACTACACCCACAAACCGCATCACCATGAAGGACATTGTCAACAATTAACTGTTATTTCTAGACTTAATTAACTGATTATTTTCGGTTAGATCTGTTGCAGTTAATGTACACCTGGCGTGTAAATAGCCATATTAGCAATGGACACTTTGGTGCAAATACGTTCTGCCTATTAATAAATAAAGCCCTGGAATCTCAACTAATATTTGAAATAAAATGGGTTTGAATGATGCTTGTCCAGATAAAACAATGTTTCTAATCGTGGGCGGATTATGAAACAATATGCAAAGGGCCGCACCACCTCTCCTACATAGGAGCAGGACACACAGACGTTGTGATGCATCTCTTTGTAGTCATTGTGCATCTTTTGTGGTTTTATGTGTCTTTGCCATACATTTTTGTTTCTATTTGGGGTTGTTTAGTTTGTTGTTTTGTAGTTGTTTGTATATCCTTCAGGACATTTGGAGTCTCTAAGAGTTTGTTTTTTGGTTTGTTTGGTTTTTGGTCGTTTTGTATTTGTGTCTCATTTTATGTCTCTTTGTAGTTTTTTTGTGTCTGTTTCTGGTTGTTTTCCTTTTTGTAGTCATTCTGTGTCTCTCTGCAGTTTCTTTGCATCTCTTCTCAATCTTTTTGAGTCTTTTTCTAGTCTGTACGTGTTAATTTGAGTCGGTGAAGGCCAAGGGGAGCCCTTACACTTTTAGGCCCCGGGGCCTGTGCTCAGTAGACCCATTCAGTAATCCATCCATGTTTCTAGTGATGGATCCATGAAAGAATCAGTCAAACATTTACCAACCATCTCTCCCTTTTAGGTTTAAGTTTCCTAGAAAACAAAGATGATCCGCTTGAAGACTGGAGACAGAAATTCTGGACATCTTATAAGGTAAACATATGACTGACCTCATTAGACTATTATTAATTACTAAAATGCCATGTAATAAATATTTATGTCTTCTGTTTCTTTCTTTAGACTGGAGTCATATATTGGTCAACGATGCAGGTGAGATGTTGTCTTGTATTCATCCCATCATCGGTCACTTCCTGGCTACAGAGTCACAGACGTGTACACATTCACTAAAAACACAGATGTCTAATGACGCATCTTTTATTTCCTCCGTCATCTCAGGCTGTGAACTTTGCCTTCGTCCCCCCTGTGGCTCGGACAGCGTTCGTGGGAGGCATTGCTCTCACTTTCACCATCTTCCTGTGTCACCTCAGACAGCAGCGCGGCAACAAACTGGAATAAACTTTGACTCCATGATGCAACTTTTTCTACTGACTGACTGTGACATCAGAAAAGGCTCATTTAAGGGCAGAACTCAAGAAAAAAGGAAGATTCTCAAATAACATAAAGGTCACATCTGAATCAGCTGATTCGCCCACATGAGCTTTTGTACAGCTGTGAGGAGTTTCTTGTTTTCAACAGAAAACTGTATCCAAATGTGAATTATAGTGATGCAACAGAGTTTAATCCCTCAGTTATTCATGTTGGTGTAATCTTTTCCTCTGAGAAAACAGAGAACAAATACCCTGTTAAATCCTCATGTACTGTAACTGCCTCACTGTTTAAGTGTGTCATA
>NW_024628134.1:0-3934 GCF_008729295.1 Plectropomus leopardus | reverse complement strand
TGGCCGGATGATGGATGGATGGATGATGGATGGTGGATGGATGGATGGATGATGGATGATGGATGGATGATGGATGATAGAAGATGGATGGATAAATGAAGGATGGATGATAGATAATGGATGGTGGATGGATGGATGATGGATGGATGGTGGATAAATGATGGATGGATGATGGATGGATTGATGGTGGGTGAATGGATGATGGATGATAGATGATGGATGGATAAATGATGGATGGATGATGGATGATGGATGGATGGATGATGGATGGATAAATGAAGGATGGATGATGGATAATGGATGGTGGATGGATGGATGATGGATGGATAAATGAAGGATGGATGATGGATGACGGATGATGGATGATGGATGGATGGATGATGGATGGATGGATGGACGCCATCGTTGTTATTCTTGTCCTCCTGCTCGCCATGGCTGTTTGTCTGAGACGCAAAGTGACAGACTGGAACGCAGTTTCAATGGTTCGTGTTTTCAGGCCCTCAAAACGCCAACGTCACGTGAACGAAAGAACAAACCGCAACAAAAGTTTAACGTCTCATGCAGGAACTGTTGCCGTGGAAACGGACCCTTACAGCTGAGAGCGAAGAAGAGCTGTAAACTTCTCTCAAGAGCTTTGAAGAGCGCCGTCGTGTCCGGTTATGACCTTCACTCTTCCTGCGGCGTGGAGAATCACGTTAACAATCTGAACGTCTTCAGAGCGCTGGCCCATCTGTCAGTCTCTACCATAACACTCCTCCTCCTCCTCCTCCTCCTCCTATCGGCCTCCTCTCCCTCAGGCTCTGATTTCTGATTCCTCTCGCCCCTCGTGGTCGACCCCCCGAGGACGTCGTTTCTCCGCACTTCTCTCTTCCTTCGCTTCGAGTCAAGGTCACAGCGGCGGATTGTTAAAGCGCTCTCGTCTGTGCAGCTTATCGGCTCTGAACCGGAGTCTTCAGGGGGATCGGAGGACAGAGACAGGAGGGACACGGTGATCCTTGTCCTCCAGAATACTCCTCCCGCCTCCACCACCAGCTTCCCCCAGAGAAACTCCAAACTTCGCTCTGTGCCGGGAACTCATCAAGCCCGAAATGTTCTTTAAACGTTCTCTGCTAACATTGAATACAGTCAGCGTGTCGACAGCAGAGCCGGCGTGTTGCTGAAGTTTCTGTGAACATCACAGCCCGTGATACTGGTTCAAATGTGGGAAGGTCAAATGTGATCATGATTAATATTTGATTAACCCATGAAGGTCCACTCTAACATCACACACACTCGTTTCGCTCTGTGCACAAAATAAATTAGGCTTTAAAAATATTCTACATTAACATGATTTTCTACTTTGACTGAGTTTATTTTTTTAACCAGCATCAGTCCTAATCATAAAAATCAAATAGTCTCTGAAAGCTGGACTTTGAGCTGCAGAATCGATTCATAGTTAACCGGGACGCCTCAAGAGATTTTGGGCCCCATGACCAGATATCACATGAGGACTTGAAAGTAAAAACAATAAATTCAGACAGAAATGTTCAGAAGGAGCGAATAAAACACATTTTAGCACAAACAAAGAAAAACGGACAAATGAAAGATCAGTAAACAGAAAACAAAATGATTATGGAGTAAAAACACGAGAAAATAAAGAAAAAATATCCCCAAGCTCTAAAAGCTGAAGGACTCTCGAAGAAAAAAGCATATTCATGTGGAGTTGATATATATAACACTTCAATAACACGTTAATAACACATTAAACACTGAAGTGTCTCCGTCTGATTTAAAAAATTTGTAAAAATTTAATTTTAAGACATTTTGGCAAAATTGATTTATAAAAAAAATGTGTTTTCATCAGAGGTTTAATTTCTTCATTTGTGAGAAGAAAAGATTTGATTCTGTGCGCTTCAATAAGAAGGGCTTTATCAACAGCCACACACACGCAGGCACACGCACGCACGTGCATGCACGCTCACACACATACACACACACGCACATGCACGCACGCTCACACACACACGTCGTGCTCACTTGCTGCTTATCCCCGCTCACTAAGCCGTCACAGAGGAGATATTATGGACGTTGAGCGTTTGCAGGAGGCAGTTTGGTTTCCAGCAGTAAAAGCAGGATTTTAGTGTGAGTCTAAGCAAATATAACTCTCAACTTCCTGTCGTCCCCCCCGTCCCCCCGTCCTTTAAATCTAACGCCTCCCTGCTGTCCCTGGTCTCCCGTCATTTGGAGCAGCAGGCTGAGAGTTTCTCTGCATTTTCATGAAACTGATAATAAAAATGTGCAGTGAACGGAGGATTTGTCACGTTGGGCAGAGAGACCTTTCACGCAGGTTGAGCAGGTTTATCCCGCCACAGTCTGGAGGGAAAACGTACACATTTCCAAAAATATCCTCCACTCAAATATGTCTTCACTTTACAAAACGGCTCTCGCTTTCCAACAGTATGAACAAGGGATGAAAACAAGTAATCAGTGATTGATTAATCGGTCGTTAAGAATTTAATTGAATGGGAATTTTAGGTTAAGAAATGCTGCCAACATATCTGCAGAACGAGACTGTGAGCTTTGACCGAGGACAAAACGCGTTTGGTATTCTTTCAAATAATGATGACTGCATTAATCAATCATTAATTTTACCGATTCATCGATTAATCGGCAGCCAGCAAATCGCAAGAAATTGATAAATGTGACGAGAAAAAAAAGGGAGGGAGAGATAAATATCATGATATTAACCAAAAAAAGGAAATGACTGAAAAGAGTGCTTTTCAGCTTTCCCCCCTTTTTTGTTACTTTGCTTCTTTGCTTATTTTCAGGTATTTTTGTAACCTAACATTTTACTGATTTGTTGTAATTTTCTGGTGATTTCTAGTTTAGCTGCACACGACCTTCCTCCCACATTTTTGAAAGAAATCCAGCTGATTATCTCGGGCTTCAGAGGGTTAAAGTCAGGCTGCACAGTAAGAAGAAAATATGTGGGAACACTGTTGAATATTGTGATGATGATACTACGTGCGATGTGATAAACAGATTTTTATTTTCTTTATTTGTTTTTTATTGGCCTCATATCACCGAGCTGCCATCTGTATTAATAACCTTTAAACAAAACTGAGCATCATTTATTCATTTATTAAATATAGTTTCTGTCTTTGTGCTGAAGGGAAACTGAAGGTTACACGGTTCACATGGATACATAATCTCACACACACACACACACACACACACACACACACACACACACTTATTATTATTATTATTAATATTTCATAAATATCATTATTTCTAATTAATGTCTGAGTTTTTGTACTTTCAAACTCAAAACTCAAAGTCCGTCGGTGCTGCAGCAGCTCAAGTGTCGGACCTGAAACTCTTCGGGGTGAATCATCGCATGTTATGTTATATCATGTTATTGTGGTCTGCTCCTTTAACAGTGTCTTCATATCAGCGCAGCTTGTGGTTATTATTGTTAGGGCTGGCCGATAAAACAATAACAATATCAGTCACGAAATAACTTTTCCTCGGTTGAAATATGAGACGTGGTCGATAGAATGTCAATAGAACACATTCCAGACATGTTTTGACCGAAAACAGGAACAGCCAATGATAAGAATAGCGCTGCAGCGAACCAAATGCAGTGAGCAACTTTGACTGTCGAACAGCTGAGTGTTTGACAGCCACAGCGCTGAAACAGACACATCTGCAGAGGTGAAAGTGACTTCTTGAGACTTGTACAGACGACTTTGTGTTAGTTTCAGCTTTAATCAGACTTTGGATGAATTATATAGAAACAGCAGGACGCATCGCTCCGTGTCTCATCCGGCCGCTCGCGCTGAGCTCTCATTATTATTACCAGGGGCAGATGTAATGTTTTGGGGGCCCGGGGCCACAAGCACGAGCTTATTTTCAGCCTTTCTCTAACTGTGAATGTCGGCAGGCTGTTGGC
>NW_024628133.1:0-1531 GCF_008729295.1 Plectropomus leopardus | reverse complement strand
TTATAAAATATAAATCTCAGGGTATTGCTATTGCTGACTTATTTGATATATATTCACTGACTTGTTGTTTTTGATGCCAGCATCTCAATGTAATATGATGAGTTATATAGTTCCATAAACATAAATAAAAACTTGGTTTTGCTATTTCAAACACATTTCTGTAGAAAGTATTCACTCTGAAATACAATAGGATTGTATGACTTGCAATTCTGCATCTACTGTGACATTTGTGAAAGTCGAAAGTATCCTATAATCTTCCAATCTGAATAGTAAATTATACAAATACCTATGGTGGAAAATAACTAAGTTTCATCTTCACAACCTGATGTTTTTATATTCATGCATTAATGCATGCATAAAATATAATTTAGTGTTTTTTTTCTAAAATGAGCCATTCTGCATAATGAATAGGCCTACTTTGACTTTTGCTATCTATAAAACTTTTTTTCTGGTGCTAATACTTTTGTACTGTCACTCCAGTGAGATTTTGAATGCAGGATCTTTAAAATACGTTCACATTGTGATGTTGCTGTTTTTACTTTCGTAAAAAATTTGAGAACTTCCTCCACAACTGTACACACCTGCCTATCTTCAGCGGATTCTCAAATCAGTAATACATGTTCTTTAAATCTTAATTTTTTTCTTTTAAAAGGCGCTTTGTTTCAAAGAGACATGTCGTGTCTTGTCCCTTCTCACTGGGCTGGATTTGTTGTCTTCTTGGGCTGGTCTTTGTCTCAGAAATATTTTGAAGCCAAGTCACAGCACCACTCCTCATACATGGACGTGTCAAGTCTGTTACCTCATGCTGTGCCTAAGGCTACCGCTGTCACCACTGTTACTGAGCTGCTATTAATAAACACAATCATAACGCTTGCGATAAATATTTAAACGACGAGTCATGTTTCTATTATCGGACAAAGAGGACACATTTCGGTCGTTTTACTCTTTAAATAGTTTAAGTCAACCTTTATTGTTTGAGTAGTGTAATTATCTAATCTGACTGCTAATACAATGTTCGTGTGTTTTATAAACGTTGTTGCATTAAACAGATTTTCCTGAAATAAAAACATGAAGAAAAAACAACAAACTGTCACACAAAGGCAGACTAATAAAGTTTTAGCGTTTTGAAAGCGGTCAGCTGCTCCGTCCGGCACCACAACAAACATGGCGGCGGGAGGCGGCTAACGGCTAACCGAAGAGAAGAACAGGGAGTCCTCTGCAGCCGTTTTAATTTAGAGGCGGTTTTTAAAAAAAACATTACAGTAATATTTGCTTTCTCTTTATCTAAAGATGGAGTCTGACTCGTTTCCAGAGGAGGTTTCTGAGAGGAAAGTGTGTGTTGTCGGGTCGGAGTTGGTGGAAAACTACACTGTAAGTGACGTCTGGGTTCCTTTAGCCTAGCGCTAGTTAGCTTAGCTTGTAGCTTCCCTTAGCTTCAGGTTTTTCAAAGTGACAGTAAGATTAAGTTGGAGAAATTACTGTTTTAGTGAATGCATAAGCTGGTCAGTTATTATACTTGTTGTCCGAAAAG
>NW_024628132.1:0-1328 GCF_008729295.1 Plectropomus leopardus | reverse complement strand
CCCAAACTACTTGCTGAAAATGATTGCAAATAGCAAGAAATTATATTCAGGAGCAAAGCAAAATGTCTTAAAAAGCCATGGAATAAGTACATTTATAGTTTCCATAATTACATGTTTAAAATTATGTGACAAAATTATTATATTTTTAAGCATTTTTTTCCAAGTATTTTTTTTCTTTTTTTAATTTCAAAACAATTTCTTCAATTATTTCTTGCTAACAAAAAAGAAAAAAGACGTTCATAGAGAATGTTGCCTGAACTTTGAGAAGTATGTTTTGGGAACATGAAGAAAACTTACCACTGAAAACGTTACTAAAACATTCAGTGTTTGCATTGTAACATTCTCAGAATGTTTTTAGAACCAAAAACTGCCATCTGGTTACGTGACTCAAAGCTGACAGTGTGATAAGTCGATGAAATTCACCAGTAAGACCAACTAGCAGTTTTTGGTTTTAAAAACGGTCTGAGAACGGAACAATGCAACCGCTGAATGTTTAGTCATACTTTCATTTGCAAGTTTTCTCCACGTTTCCTGAACGTTCTTCTCGAAGTTTGGGTAACATTGTCTATAAACAGAGTTTTTTTTCTTGTTAACATATCCCATTACATTACGTTTTCATCTACAAAACAGTCTGTAATCTCAGGCCTCAATAACATTTCCTGAATGTTGCTTTGAAAAGGTTCTTCCTTTGTTGTCATGTAACATTGTGGGAACGTTTGATAAAAGAATATCCTCTGATTTGTCACCTGTCAACATCATTCATAACTTTAGTAAACAAGTTTTTAAATGACTTTTTGACACATCTACAAATCTGCCGAAACTCGCCGCCTCAGAGAGACGCTGTTCCTCGGTCTGCGCGGCTCACAGCAGGCGGCCGAGTGTTTACGAAGACAAAGGACAGCGGTGCGTGTTTGACGAACTGGACCCAAACGTGGCCTTCACCAAACGTGATTGGCTGAAAGGAGATCATGTGAGAAATGATGCAAAAACACAGATGTAGGAGCCAAATGAGTCGATTCAGTTGAAGTTATGTTGAGTGTTTTGCATCACAAACACTGTTTAAATTGTACAGAAGTGAATCGTGCAAAAACTCTGCTGCGTCGAAAACTCCAAACGGTCTTTTCGGGTATGATTATTATCTTCATTGTGAATCAGCCTAAAAAAAAAAAGATGGTTAAACATCATTGTATGCACCTCATGGGAAATGAATGATTGTTTCAGGCATTAATCAAACTTTCCGGACTCTGAAGCGTCCGTTAATGGACTCCACGGAGGCGAAGGGTTCAGTCCTCCCTGCTGTCCTCTGACTGCTGATAATGGACACCTCG
>NW_024628131.1:0-1515 GCF_008729295.1 Plectropomus leopardus | reverse complement strand
TGTGGCTTTTTTTAAATACATCATTTTGTTTGGGCTTTAGACATTACTCGCTAAGGCCATTAGTGCACCTTCTTTCCCCTTTTTTTAGCTTCTTCAAATGTATGCAAAATGTTGCAAAAACAATTATTTAAATATTAACTAAAATTGCTGTTTGTACTTCATTAATACACATAGGCTACCCTTATAATGGAAAAAATACAAATATAAATGATGTTGTAGGGGAAGTGAATGTAATATTGTATGCATTTTGTTTTTGTATTTATTCTGCATTGTTTTTGTCTTTATGACTGTAAATGTATTCATTTATTTTTTGTTTTGTTTTTTGTGTATTTGTTTTTTTTTCTATTTTTATTTTTTTTCATATGTTTGTCAGTATGATTTTGATATTTAGTAACTCTAATAAACTGCAGACTGTAGAGTTTATAAATTCCAGAGGAGGTCAATCACTGGAGCTTCTTCACTGTGTTAAAACTACTATACCATTGTCAGTTTGTTTATTTATTTATGTATTTTGACTGGACATTAAACTGAAAAATTAATTATATTTACATACATATGCATGACAGTGACATGTGCAAAGAGGGTGACTACCACCACTATGGCACCTGGCAGCATCACAAGCTCATTCCCACCTGATTTAACAGTTTAAGTTTATGTAAATTAGCTCTCCCTAATGCAACCAAATCCAAAGTGAGCAGTGCTGTATTTGGCAAATAGCCAGCACAAGAGGTCATGCTCACAATGGCAATGGAGGTAATTGAGATAAACCAAAATGGCTAATTTCTTTATCATATCACTATGGGAGTAGTGTTACGTTAGCGGTGTGTAGTGACGCAGGTAGTGGGCTCTTAACACCTTCTTTCTGCATCAAATGCCCAGCTTGTGTTACTTATTAATCAACAAACACCAATTGTACAGGTTGCTGCTGTGAAATATCCAGAGCAGACGGCAAAGTGTTTCATAAAGCGGCTGAGACTGACAAGCCGGGCTTAATTCAAAAAATCCACAAGATGTAGGTGTTCACAGATGGCCATAGAGCAGCACAAATTAAACAATGTGCCAACGAGGGATGAAATATTAAAGAGAAAGGAGCAAAACCTCTGCCATATACAAAGGTTAAAGAGAATTTTTGCAGCATTCTCGGTTAGTAAAAGCTCTAACACAAGTAGAGAATAATTCGGCATTTCTGCACAGCCCTCCTGACTCCGTTTGCTGCATTGTTTTGCTTTTAAAGTGTCATTTTGGGTTTAAGTCCATTATGAATGTGAACTTTAACCCAAGATACAAAATGGCATTAATCAAGTTCAAAGTACTATTTGTGTCTCGTGTGTACATGTTGTGTCTTGTGTGTTTCGTGTGTGTTTGTTGCTTACTCCGGCAGCTTTTCCCATCTCGTTGCAGCATCCCAGTCACACAGCTGCAGACTGGTCCGGTCATCATACTGGTGCAGATCTGCTCACAGCCTCCGTTTTCCTCCTCACACCAGTCTGATTCTAAAGGGAGATAAAGATCACA